>NW_026138076.1:41557500-41632500 GCF_025592945.1 Manacus candei | reverse complement strand
AGAATGACAGTGAAATACACCTTAAGGAGTAAAAATACCCTTCATGCTAATTCACCCACTACGTGTATGCACTGAAACTTCTCCCAAGTTAGTTAATGTTTACAAGCACCAGGCAACATTTAAATTTTTTAAAGTTTTTATCCCTCTTGAGACCACACAAAGAAAGCAAGTACATGTAAACCAAGTTTTGTTATGCAACATATGTCATTACATGTGAGTAATGTAATGAGATGTCAATACAAAGTGAGCAACTGCTGCCACTCAGAAGTGGCTCTGCTCAGAAGTGGAACAACTTAAATCTCATTATGATGGTTGGCAACAGAGGACTCCTTAATACATAAATGCAGATGAGACAGATGGCTAAAGAACCCCATCTATTTGTGGAAAGTGCAGTGGACAGCAAGACTTCTTCAATTCCAACATACATGGAGGTTACAGGAAAGGCACAAGTGCAGTGGACTGCAAGACTTCTTCAATTCCTACACACACAGAGGTTCTAGGAAAGGTACATCTTAGTTCCTGCAGAATTTCTATTTGCTCCATGATGGAAATAACTACCAAAAGCCTATAAAGTATTTATCTCTCAGAAAAAAAAAGTCAGCTCCCTAGCTGCTTTTTCTAAGGAAACTTAGAACAGGTGAAACAGAGGTACCAACTCACTCTGAGTGACAACAACGAACACCTACTTTAAATGTTCACAAAGCAAATATACAGAGTGCTGGGCAGTCCATGGAGGCACAATCCAAATAAATGTACCAACATCTTCATGTACCATCTACCCCATGCTTTATTAACTGCAAATGAAGACAATGAGGATGCTCAAGGAAAATGCTCAGGGCTCTCAGTTACGTAGTGCCAACATTCCATAAGACTAAATGCATGACATGGATCAAAGTAGGTACAGTACAGCTGCTCTCTGGTCTGTGGCAGCAAATTATCTTGCCACTGAAACTCATACAATGCATCTGTGTATCACACTTACTCATCAGGCTTCACACCAAAGACCTGCAGAATAGGACACGATGTTACACTGCCTGTGGGGCAACCAAGTGTTTACCCATTACCCTGAATGAACTATAACACCCCATAGGAAATCATCTTTGCTTTCAACCTGTGTATTTATACCAAAGAAATCATCTGAAATGTAAGCAAACTCAACTGTTTTTTCAGTAACTCACATGCTCTTTAGTCATACTTTCGTATCACAGATGTCCCCAGAAAATACTGACTCAGTCTCTGGTGTATAACATGCATACTACACTAGCAATCCAGACTGAAAGAATTCATGCCTGTGTCCACTGAATCCAGCTATGAAACTTATTCAAGAATCCTGGGGGTCCAAATGTGCCTCCCACCACTTTACTGCATGCCAAAGATTCGTCTTGGTTACTCCGGGTCACTGGAAGGCATTTCTTCAACCTGAAGGTTTCCTTCTATGGATCCAGCTGATCTGCTGTAGATGATTTCCTGACATATGCAAACATAGCAATGATCCTCCCTTTTTACATACCCTACCTATGTCTCAAGTCACAGTCAACAGAGAGGCTGTATCCATGAGAGAGAATCTTTCAGACTTAATCTCTGTGCAAGTGGGTCCTTCTATTTTATTTCTTCACCCCTATTTTTTATAAACGCACTTAAGTGCATTTTCCATTCTGAACATTGTAAAGAAATACCTTTATTTCTATTTTATCCTAGCCTGGATTGAGTTAAGGATGATTTCAAGATAATAGGATACATCAAGGCATTGCTCTCCCAGGAGCATAATAAATCTGTGAACTAGGGTACTAGGGCACATTAGTGCATGCCTCAATTCTCCTCCATGTTCTCCAGAGTATCCAAAGGGTGACAGAACACATGTCCAAAAAGCTGCAGGGGTTGAAAGCTTGTGTCATAGGGGTCAAAAGAAGAAGAACAATCTTTTAATAACTCAGAAGGGCTAACAGGAATGCAGCAAAATGGTGGAGTGTATATCCAAACATGAAAGATCCTCATTGTCATTTGTAACACAAGCCAAAGTAAATAAAAAATTATATACAAAGTCTCACGTCTACAAATGCCCTGGGGGAAAGATGACTTTACCTTCCAGGTGAAAAACCTGTACCACTTCCTACAATCCAGAGGATGTACAAGAGAGCAACCCTTGTGAAAAGCAGTCTGAGAGATTCATTTCCACAGCTCTTTAAGCAAACATAAATCCAGACTGCTGCAGTATCACTCTCCCTGGTCAAACAACTGCTGTACCAAACATATCTTCCACTAGCACAAATACCAGGTAATGATATACTGAAAACTATTTCAGGGAGCTCAACCAGCTGAAAACTGGCTCTGTTAGTGTGGGAGGACTCTTTTTTTTAAGCCCAACAGCCTGCTGAACTGGCTCAGCACACATTGCAGAGCTCGTACAATGTCAGTCAGAGCAGGAGTGGCAGGACCACAGCAGCTCAGACCAGATTTCCTTTATGCTACCTGAGGGAGTATGTAGTTGCAAGTCGAACTTTTCTACCCCCAGACACAACATTACACAAACAAAACAGGGAACCCCAAACAGCTTGGTGTAGAATAATGTCCCATTTATTTCTTCCTCACCATACTGACAGGACATAGCAAAATAAATAGCTTTTCTTTAAGAAAATTCTGAAGGTTGCAGAAAGTTTCTGAAGGACCAAAAAACCTGCAAAAACATTCAATAAAAAAATCTGCAAAAGAACTCCTGTTACTGAGGCTATTTAGAATTTTTTAATACTCACAGTAATAATTAGAGAAATAATCACTAACACCACATGTTAAGAAACTAATTATAGAACCACACATCTACAAGAGTGAGTCCAGTGACAAGGATGTCAAGGCGTAAATTTTTACACATCACACAATATTTTTTTTTAATTTTTCTGTGAGAATTGTTTTTGTTGTTATCCATACAACAGAAAACTGCATAGTAAAGCGCATATGCCTTCTTTTTAGAAGGCATGAGAACCTGATATTTAATTATAAAGAGTATAAAAGCATAAAGAGCATAACAAAGCTCTTAACAGCTCTTAAGACATCCAGAATACCTGTTTTGTATTGCTGACTAATATTTTAACCACCGCAAGGTGGAAGTGCAAGCTTAAGGAGCGTGGAAGGTTACACACGGTACATTAACTGTATTTTTTTTGTACAATCTACATGCACCCATACAAAATAAAAAATGCTTCCTTGGTGAAATAACCACTGCCCTTTCAACAGCAATAGGCAAGTAACTTTCAAGCAGGCAGCTTCACTAGTGGAGTGAATCACAGCTGCAGTGACTTCCTGTCATTCCCTAGAGACCAGAGAGGGAGTTTTCCTGGGTGCTATAAAGGAGGAAAACACAAGTAATTTACCAAAAGATGATCAAACCAGTCTTCTAAATGGAAAATGACCTGTCTTGAGTTTCTGTGACTCATCCTAACTCACACACTGAGTTAGTGTAACAACCCATCCATTTTGCTTAGGGAATGCTGTTGGGTCCAGAAGAAAGGGAATATGAAGGGAAAGATGTGTGTGGCCAAGGACTGCCAAGATACACCTCACAAAGAAAATCAATATTCCTCCAGAAAAGTGGCCAGGGTCTCCAGTAAGGTCTTCCAGGTACTACCCTAAATTGAAGAACAGTCTGCTTTAAAACAGAATTAAAAGCTCATCCTATAGTCCAGTGTGTCATACATGAACACATACAAGGTCCTTGTGTACACACAATGACAAAAGACATGCCCTTGCTTTACCTGTGTATGAATAAATAAATATTTATGGATTTTATTAAAATCGAGGTTAGAGTACGTATCATTTGCTCTCAGCAGAAATTTACAGGAGCAAATTCTTTGCAAATACTTGTCAGATTTGGATAAATGTTTGAGATCCACCCTTGCATTTTTTCACTAGCCTACCTTCCTTCTGCAGCGAGGCATAAATTTTCTTTTAAATATACTGCACAGTAGTAAACACTGCTCGTGAATATAAGATTTATAGCACATTAATAAAATCATATAGGCTCACTGGCCTTAAATATATGAGGCACACAATTTAAGTTTTCATGACTACCTCAAAAGAGACCTAGAGTTGCCATGCAGCTTGTTTAAATCTACAGAGTATTTACACCTACACATCAGTCACCTTACACCTATCTCTAATTATTTATTTTCTCCAGTACAGGACAAACTTCTGAAAGATTAATACTACACACTGGGAGTGATATTTATTTTAGTAGTTTAGAATTAAGGAAAAAAAGCAAAGCAACACCTACAAGCAACAAGAGAGCACAGGATTTTAATATTTGTTTCACATGAAAGAGAAATAAAAAACATTTAAGGTTAAATATAATGTTTTAAAATAATGAGAGGTAGGAGGCAGAACCACAAAAATATCTAGAATCCAGACTCCAGCAGGCAACAGAATCATAATACCCTTGAAAAAAAAATACCTATGATGCAAAATACAAGCGCTAAACTGTAGAGAGAGTAAAAAATTTCTGAAATATAATTTTCATTGAGAGATAGATATATATATATACACACACATATTTCCACTCACTGGAGAAATTTTATGTCAAATTTTTGTATATCAATTCAAGCAGAAATTGCCCATGAAAAATATTACTTTTTATTAGTCAAACTCAACACTGTGTGAAGGAAAGGTTTCAAATCAATTTTTAAAAAGAACAAAATGTTCTTGTTTTGATTCAAAAAATGCCTTGCTTTTGACACTTTAGTTAAATTTTGGAGGCTATTGATTATTGCTTTCTGTTATCATTCTCCCCTTCCACCCCAAAAAGTGCTAGGTGATTGATATTTATAGCCAAGGGGTCAAAATAAAAAAAAAAACATTTAACTTCACTTTTTTTTTTTTTAATATCACTAGTTCACATACATTTTTTGAAGTTTGACTTTGATTCCAGGGGCAGCAGAAAAAATAAGACCTCAAAACTGACATAATGTGAAAAAAGTTTCTTTCTGACTCTGCTGGGATCTTCTTTATTTTCTAATCATGTAATACAAACGAGTTAAATGAGTTAGTGTGGACTTAGATCAGCACAGGTAAGCTTAGAAAGCAGATCAAGAGTAAAGGAGGCAAATCTTTAAACCTTTAAAGGTTCCCTCTGATTGCCAGAACTTTGCAAATAAGACAAATCTTCCCTAAATGGGCAACTGAAGACACCTTGTTACAAGGAAAATCTTAGACAAAGCCAACACAATCACACTTTCACCAGCTTTTCCTACACCTGACTTAAGCATATGACTAATTAGGGATATATTTGGGATGGATAAGGTAAGTAGGACAAGCTGGTCTGACCAACTCTGTTCTGTAATAGTCATTACAAGGCAGAAGAAGTTAAAGCAGCCACCCAGCTGCTCTCATTTGCACTGAATGCTAAATTTCCTGCACTGAAGAGTAACTTTCTATTTTGATCTGTCTCCCAAATCAGATCAATTTATTCCTACAGCCATAAGCACCAGTCAACACAAAGACTAACATGAGAGCCTATGGGAAAATCAGCAACAGTTCTAATTCTGGAATCCCCAACATACCAAAAACAATTGAAATTATTAACCAAATTGTATCTCAGTCAAAAGCTGATATACATTTTTTTTACACCAAGAAACTGAGGCAGAGAACATTCCCAGCAGCTTGAAGAAATCCCATTTGGGGTTTACATGCCACTATGGGAGAGTACAGCAAGATCACAGGTAACCAAAACCAATCCTCACACAACAGGGGGAAGCTGAAGGTTTCCATTCTGCCTGCTGTGTATCAGACATGAGACAGGGGGACCACTAAGCAGGTAACTCATTCTTTGCCTTGATTTAATTCAACTGAGAAAACAAAATGGCAGGAAGAATATTCTGAAGAATGGGAAGAAGGAATTTTCCTATCAGTGAAAAATTCACACGCTCATGCACAAGCAAAGAGCAAAAATCGGTGAGGTTTCTTTAGAAAAGGGCTCTTTCAAAACAAGTTTCCATTTTAAATCTCTTTTTCTCAGAGTGCAGGTCATTAAACCATTTGATCTGCATACAATACCTAAACAACAGAAAATGTGTTTCACCAGGAGATTTAGGAGAAGAATACAAGAGTAAAATCTAAATCAGCACAGAAATAGTTTATAATCAGTCCTCAAATTGTCACATGCCATGAATATAATTTGTAGCAGGTAAGAAGATGCCAAAAGTAGCTAACAAGTTTCAGGATGCAAACAATTACACAATTCTAAATATACATAAGAGAATCAGTCCTCAATAAACCCATCCTTGATTTTTGCTGGTTTATTATGCAAATTACACAGAGCAGAACACCATCTCACCAATATCAAATACTAGACACAGTTTGCTTTTCTTAAGAAAGCCTTATCTTTCTGAAGACTTTGGAAGCTGCACACAGGAACAAAAGCTGATTAAGCCCCTCTCACATAAAAAGATGGTTCCCAAATATAACTAACAACATACTAATAACATATCTTATGGTTGTACACAAATACACATAGCAACAGGAAGATAAAAGGTATTTTACTTAGAAGCACATCTTGTTGAACACCAATAATGTGATCAGATCTATAGAGGGTAACAAAGTGAAAACAATGGATGTCCCAATACATAAAAAGCTGATCCATGCTGGCATAATTTTATAGGAATTTTACCAATGATTTCATAAGAAAATGGTAGAACTTTACTCTGAGGCCTCCTTAAAAACACCACATAAAGTTATTGCTTCATCTTAACACATACGAATACTTCTTCCAAATATTCTTATAACATATATGTATATATAATCTCTGTATATTTAAATCTTTTAAATAATAACTTTTAAAAAATATTTTAAATAATAACTCTTTGAAAGAATGAGAATTAGTTTTGTATGTTTGCACATCGCCTAAAAAGTTCAGTCCTGACTTCACTGGTACAATCTTGATACAGTCATTAAAGTGACTGTAATGGAACTTTCTGTGCAGTAAAATTAGATAATGTACATAATGCACTGCATTCTATTGATTCTGAAACGACATTGTGGAAGAGACTCATACTTAAGAGCACCACAGTCTTCAAAGATCTTAATCATAATTATTTAGCACAACCCAAATGTGGTTATTTTCAGAGTTTACTTATCAACATACTTTATCTTAACATATACATATACAATATTTTCACATTTCCAATATTTAATGCAGTATGCTTTCTTCTGAGAGACAAAAGAAAAGGATTATGATTCTTAGTAGATCCCTTGCAGTACCTCTGGACACTTCCAAACTAGAAATAACAGAAGTGGTAAGGTATTTGTGATTTCTAATGTAGATGGGTTGGTTTGTTTCCAGGCTTTTGTCGTGGTGGTGGGGGGGGGGGTTGGTCTTTTTTTTTTTTCTTTTCTTTTTTTTTTTCTTTTTTTTTCTTTTGTTTGGGGTTTTATTTGTTTTTTTTTCCCAAACAGACTTAATTAATTAATTAAACACATGTCTAAAGTCCCTGATTTAATAAGAATTCTTTACTTAAAAATCTACTCAAATGCACATCTAGGAACACTTTGAGGTTTGCTCAGAATACAAGATGACAAACACTGGAGATATGTTTGTGATTTCCTCCATTTCAGGAAAAGAAAAAACTTAAACACAGTAAATTAAGTGTCAGCTTTTAAGCTTCAAAAGAGCATGGAAAAAATAAGAAGAAAATGTATTACTTTAAAGAAACGTTTTAGAAAAACTGTAGACATGTTAAATCACTGCCCACCTTTCTATTAAGCAACACAAAAGATCGGTAATGACTTCAGATTTCAGGTAGGCCAGTCTTTAATTGCCAGCTTCTTTGACAACAGTGTATTAATTTCACACATGCTTTAAGAACCCTCATACTGTGAATCTTCCTGACTAAGGTAAACCATTATTAAACAGCACAACAGTCTAAAATATTTTTCTCAAATGATGTTTTAACTCTGTTCTAAATAGTTTAAGGTGTGTGGGAGGGGTATCCTTACTTTTACATTAGTCCGTTTGCAAATAGGTTTTTTGAAATATTTTTCCTTTGTAGCCTTCTGGAGGGGTTCAGGCAAAATGCTAAATAGATTGCAATGTATCACTAACATCTGTAAAATATTGATCATTTTACTCTCAAATCCTTCAAGCATTTGCTGATCCACAACTGCTTACAGACTGGGCCTTAACAACTTAGTACAAACTTATGTTTAGAAAAGTATCCTTTCTGCTCTGCTATTACCTTAAAATTGAATTCAGAAGTCCCCATATATTCTGCATGTTAGCATTCAGAATTTGGCTATTCTTTTTCATAAAAATAAGCTGGCTCCAAATTATTACTCTCTACTCTATACTTCATCAAAACTACTGAAGCTCCATTTTATGTTGCTGATATGATTTAACCTTCTTACTGTAAAAAATTGTCTTTCTGGTATCAACACTATGAAGTACTCGTCTTCTTCCACTTACAAATCACAGACTGGTTTAAAATGCAGAGTGCTTCAAAATTAAAATGAAAGTATCAGGTCTCAAGCAAATTTGTTAAAAAACCAAATTACCACAGTAAGCCTGAATAGATACATGCCTATATTCACGTGTTTTGCATCTTTCACTCCCACTGTACTCAGCATATTACAATATAACATGTGCTTCCCATGACTTAGATTAGCAAGATGATCAGAACAACTTTGAAGTATATTGCATCAGGAACGTGCCATCAACACAGGGGGTTTTATTCAGGTATATTTGATCACAGCAAATCGTAATTCTTTATGCCCACTTTAAAACCCAACAAACCCTAGTCCTTAAGACTTTATTTACTAATGCCGTTTATTCCTAAGCTGCTGAAAATAACTTGACAAAGCTGATGTTCCAAACAAAGACCACACTTCCTGCTCTTATATGGAATCTGGAACACCATCAATGTTTTGTTCAGCTTGCATAAGTCACAACTGATTGGCCACAGTCCCTGTGGGCATGCCATTTCATCCAGACTGGACGGTTCATTAGTCATAATTACTATAACTGTACAGCAGAGACTGCAGTTTTATCTCATCATACATCTTTGATAAAGCTGCTTCTATTTCTGCTTCATCAGCATATGAAGTTACATTATTGGAGCTTTCATTTTCCAATCTGTGATTAACATTGGTTGTTCTGCTTATGAAATGTGCACCAAAATTCAAATTTTAGATAACGTACAAAGAAAGGCCACGACGCGACCACCGTTTGAACTTTGTGTTAAAAAAATCATGCAGCAGTTACTGCTACAGAGGAAGAATAGATTCTGAAATCACAGAGTGGCTAAGAATATTTAACCAAGAAAATATCAACAAATCAGTTTGTGAGAGAATGAGGCTGTTGGTTTCTAAAGCAAACTGTGACACATTAGAAAAATCTCTCAGTTCAGTGTGAAGGTTAGACAGAGGAAATTTATGACAACTGCTGGGTCAATCAGCATTTTTCAGGCAATGTTTATACAATTGCAGAAAATGAAAGCCTGCAACATAAAGAATCATGGTGAAAACTGACAGCCACTGCACTGCTCTCCTGTCAGTAAACAGATGCTAAAACACTTAAATCTAATAATGACTGTGAATGCAATCTTTAACAAAATGCATTTTAAACATGTAAAAGTCCCACACTAAGGCATTTCCTTGTTGTGGTGCTTGTTGCTGATTTTTACATCTTATTGTGTGATAATAGGAAACACAAAGACTAGTGGTACCATCTGAATGTGCAACGTGTACCCATGATAGGCCACATAAACAGTCATAATCGACAGTTACATGCGGGCACTGAGGCTGCAAAAATCCCAGAGTAATTAGTGTTGTCTGAATGCAATGACATCTGTTTTCTCATGGTCCTCTAGACTTGTCAGGCCAATAAGACGTATATGAAAAAATATGACAAGCATTGCAAATGCCCTTTTGAAAGGTCTCACTTAGGGAAAAGCTGAAGAAATGACACATGCCACCTCTTTTTTGCCAATACACCTAACAGCCAAAGCTTGAAGATTTGAAAAAGGTCTTTTGAGTCATTTTACATTTGACTATGGAAGGTTTATTCAGAACACAGCACCGTGCGTAGGAAAGAATATATTGCATCAGCTTTTGTTCTTTTAAAAAAGCAAGCTTCGTTAACAGAAGAGCAATAAAATGTGCCTGTTTACTTCTGACTAGTGTGCTTACATGCCAGTGTCATCACTATCTCCCTCCTCAATTAAAGTAGATACCAGGTAGCCCACGATATGCACGTGTATGTCTGTATACATACTTTTTTAATCATTATTATTCTTTTTCTTAAAGAGTGCAACGAGAACAGTTTCACAGCTGTGCTTTCTGACATGGCAAAAACACTGCACCCTTTTCATCTGAAGACCCAAGCTTTTGTTTTAGGATTCACGGCCTTCTTCCTTCACTGTGCCTGTCTCCCCCTTCTTCTTCTGGACTGCAGCATGTTTGAGCATGCGTTTTCTCCAAGAAAGACATTAGTCATCATTAACAGAAGCCCTGACACCAAGTCTAAGTGCCTCTCCACAATGACCAAGTGGCAATCATCTTTCTCTTACCCTGTCACTGCTGATTAGGGGTTTCTTTCATGAAAATTTAATTTGTCGCCTTTCTACAGCTCCTTTTTACGTTCCTGCAATAACACAACATGCCAGCAACACTAAAAATACAGTAAAAGATGCTGTACCTGTTTACACGAAAAGATAAGATTCAGACGGCATGGCTGGACTTTTTACCTACTTTAACAAGAAAAAAAGGCCTTGCAAGATGAAGAAAACAACTGATAGGGGAAAAACTCCCATTAAATACCAAAGGGCTCAAACAACCTGGCACATTTTGATCCAATTAATGCAAAATTTTTTCCTCCGGAAGACAGCTAGACAGCCCCTTTTTTAAAGCATTGTTCAATAGGCAGATGTAACAACACCTAAACAGATTTTTTATAACCATTTAATTTCATAACTGCTCCAAATGTACAGGTACTCAGGTTTTTAGCTTATACAAATATTTCTTAAAGGATTTCATAATCCAGTGATAAATTTCAACCTCAATTCTTGAGCCTGTATCAACATTGCTCTTGCAGTTAAAAAGCCAGCCACAAAGAAAAGGGTTTTAGCTGATGCAGACAGATGAAAAAGTTTCAGTCACAGATGATACTTTGCAGCTATTCAATGTACAGGGTCTCAGATTCCTGCTCTGTGTAACATTACAAACATTGTTGAACAAGATACCATAGCAATGAGTTATTTTAAGGAAGTTTTTCAAAACATTTACTCTTCTGCTTTATTTCAATTTGTCTAAAGATTTTTTTTAATTACAAGCACATGCTATTTTGTTAACATCTGTGCACAGCATAAAACCTGACTGAATTCCAGCTTCTGAAAAAATGCAGATAACTTACATCCCTCAAATAAAGTAACAACATTAGAAAACTTCATGAGATTCAGATTAAGATACATAAGTTCATTTAACTTGATTTTCCATACAGGTATATTTAAAAAAAAAAAAACAAACCACCACTTATTACAATTTTTATGTTCTCTCAATATCTTTCAGAATTTAATTAAGTGTAAAGCTAAAATCTGGATCTACCTCTATTAAATTCAGAAATCACAGCTAGTAAAATCCAAGTAATAAAAACTTTATTCAGCTTCCTAAAGTATTTGGTACTCCACTATTGACCCAAAACAGCACTGGTAGTCAGAATAGAAACTGTATTGCTAACACTTTGGATTTATAAGAAACCTTCAATCTCTTTAGTCTCCATATATGAAATTTAAGAAGAGGAAACTAGGAATTAAAAGCGGATTTTGAATGGCAGACTGTGATTGTTGTACTGCTGTGGCAGCATAACCTTGATTAAATGCAGAGCAATACTAAAGTAAAAACAAAGCCCTGCCATGGTAACCTAAATTAACTACTGAACCAGACCCTGCTTACAGAAAGCTGGTGTTTGAAGCTATTTTACTTGACCTCGAGAAAATCTTTGACTTTCTAGAGGGCATAAGACAAAGTCAAGCTTCTTCGGCCGCACATCCACCATTGCTTTGTTCTCTGTGCTCTCCTCGGCTCTGTGCCTGACGAGCCAGGAACGCAGATGTCGAGATCCTTGCTCTGCATCCATGTCAAGTTCAAGTACGGAAGTTTAGCTCTTTGACTCCTACCCCCACCTTCAAGTCACTTGTCAGTAAAAGGTTGGGCGATTTATTGACCACTGCAGGACGCAGACTGTCAGTGCTGAAGGAAATATGAGAGGGGGCTGTCGCTACTGTTCTGGAGCTCATTGATAATGACATACCTGCCTCTGTCACCCATTACCCATACTACAAACTACTTAGACCTAACTGAAAAATCAATAGCCTACTTGCACCGGTTCCTGTGGCTGCCTCCTTTGATTGTCAGCTCCTGTCTAGGGTCAGCACTTACATGAAAGGGGCTGTGACTGCCTGATGCTTTCAGGACAACCTAACGATATGAAACTAGCCAACAGAACAGTAAATTCTGTCCCCCTGCCCTCCTCATCAATTAGGCTTTGACTAGGCTTGCCTGTAGAAACCTGACCTTTTAAGTTTAGGTGAATATGGAACTAGCTGAACACGCCATTGCCCTCAGCACTGAGCCAGGAAATCCACTGACAGGTTAAACAAAACAGAAGGTTGTAACTGTCATAATTTGCATTGCACTTTCACGCCAACAAGGGTGTTATCAGTGGGGGCAAGCCCTGGAACACACAACGCAAGCACCCTAAGTCACTCTCCTCATAAATTTTCAAGTGAAGGGAGATAAAACATAAATTCACAAATGACCACACATTTCAAGTCCCACTTTCTTTCAAGTTCTCACTCTGGAAAACCACAAAGTACATATAAACAATTCCCCTTCCTAGGCACTCTGGCACGCAGATGCCAGTTAGAATGAACTTCCAAGACAGATGATGAACGGGGAAAAGCCACCTGCCTATGCCTCTTAAGAACTCCTGTATTAGGTTTGTTCTCCGTTGAATATTTAGACACATCAATACGAATCATTAATGGCTTATACACACGCACACACCTGTACTTTGGAGCAGCAGGTAGCCATAAATAATTTAAAAATCCCTGGAGAGCCCTAACTAGCACTTCTGAGCAGCATTCACTTGTACATCCTGCATCTTGGAAGTCCATTAGCAACTCCTAAATATCCCTGTGACTACAACTAAATGATAAATGTTACATTTTAATGCATCTGGCCTCCTTCAAAGAATATTGACAACCATGAAGCAAAGAACTAAACCAAGAAATCTCAAATCTAAAGTGAAGGCTGAACTATAATCTGAAGTTGAATACAATAGCTTTAGTAACTATATATTGATTTTTTAAAAAATTTAATGGATGAATGCCCTGCTCCTCCTTTCTTCCAAAATAAATAAATAAACAAATATTAAACCCAAATGAAAATATTTTTAAAGTCTCTGATTAGCGCTCCTTTCTTATATATATCAATTTTCAAGCAAAACTGATTTTATGTCTTTTTATGCTCCTGCTTCCATAGGCCTACCATCCTCAATATCAGCATTACTGTAAAATGCAGACAGCATGAGTGAGCAAAACACTTTATACAATTTGAACACTTGAGCTTCTTCATACCATGAAAGGACTGGCCACATCTATGAACTACAATTAATATTACTTTTTTGAAACTCTGAGAAAGCTAGGAATTTCCAATGCACTTTATTCAGTGCATACAGTTAACAGCTGTTAATGTAAATACAACAAACTAGTCCTAGAAATCCCAGCTAAGATTCAGAGTAATAATTTAACTAATGTTTTTTACTCTACAGCTGAGCCTTTTCAACTCGTGGACCCTAAATATCCTTCTCACACAAAAGCACACGGTGCCAGACATAAGAATGAGCTCTTAGGTAAGTACGTGACAGGAAAAATGCTGCTGTTTGGTTTTCAAAGTTTAAGACTCAGTTCCAAAAATCCAGATATCCTTGTAAGCTTTACTTCCGAACACTGCCTCAATACATGCCAGCTGCTGCATTCAGCTTATTTCAAATATACTTTTAGATATCGGTATTGAGAAAGGAAAACTGCTGAATTACAGAAAGGCAAAACCTTTTTTCATTAAAACTTCAGATAATATGTTACACTGCAATAATATTTGTTACACTGTAACAGTCGTGTTCTAAATCTGCATCAAACAGCACAAATGCAGAGAAAACGCCTCAAAAATAAAAGCATAGAACTGCGTTAAAGCACTTTTAAATAAACAGAACAGCAGTTAGAATTAATATCGCACTCCAAACAAACTACAGAGCAAACACTAGTTAAAAATGGTAGACCTAATTGAGTCTGGATGGTCCCCTTTACAGACCTAATGCAATGATTAACTATGCATCTGGTAGCATGTCAAGTCCTTTTTGTGTGCCTATCTGATAGTGAAGTGAAAGGGCATGGACAGTGTCCAGTCCCAGCAAGCAAATCATTTGGAAGCAGTCATAGCCATAGATCAAAGATTTTTCACTCTATCCAGAGTCTATTTAAACACAGCAACCCAGCCCCTTGTTGCAGACAAAACCAGCTAGAAAATAAGAAAGACTCCTTGGGATACGAAGATAATAAAGGAAGATAGAAGTAGAAAATGAAGAAAAGAAACAGACTGGCAGAACCTTGATTTCCATAGGCCAAGACAGCTGGTTTACATCCTAGTTTTATTTCAGATGGTTAAAGAAAAGGAACAATTTCCATCTCTTAGATCACCAAATATTATTTCAATTAGGCTATGCAGATGGCTTCTATACATTATTTGAGCCAATACAGTTTCCCCTTTGCAGCACCAGGAGATGGTACCTTGAATTACTTTGCGTACGGGTTTTACCTAATTCATAAGAAAATTAAAAAGAAAGAAGCTTATTAACATGAAGAAGTTATTTTGAAATAAGATATGCACAGCAAGATATAAAATAGGAATAGCTATCATTTGATTCTCTCATTAGAAGTAGCAACATAACCCCTGTAATGATTTTATAACTAGTAATATACTACTTTTATGTCAACAGCATTTTCAAAGGATAAAATTTCAATGCTATGAAGTAAAATATACAGAAAAGTAGAGGGTTCTAACTGTGCTTTTAATTTGAGTGAGGGAACAGCTAGAAGGCTGTTCGACAGGAATTATTTTTTTTTAATTCTATAAAAATCGCATGCCTTTTCTGTCAGATCCAAAATTAAAACAAAGTAACCTTAAAATACAGGGAGGAGAGAGAGAGACTCAATATATTTCATGCCATTTTTCAGTGCTATTGAGAAGATTGAGCCCTCTCTGTTCCCTCCACCCACAACACCCTTTCCCTCGTAGAAACTCACTGAAAGGTTGTAACCTGTACAGTGGTTGGTGAGAATCAGAGGATTTCACATTGCTCTACGTGGTGTTTGAAAAAGCACTTTTAAAAACATAAGCTTATAAACAAGAAGCTTTCACTTCTGGAGCTAAAAATAGACATTTTAAAAGGGTATAGTTTAGGGAATTTTAGGTTAACTTACACACATGCTTCGTCTTGACTAGGCTGCATGAAGATTTTTATCTTCAAAATAGGTGCCTAACCGATAAAACCACACAGGCTATTCTTTGTTGGCATGATCAGGCATATGCTCAGAGATGTGAACATCTAAGGTACCAAACGTAGGAAAGCTACTGACAGAATATCTTTTTATTTTTCATACTTTTAAAGAAGTGCTGATTTAGCCTCATAGCGTTTTTAAGAACCAGACAAGACATTATCTCTCTAGTCCACCTTGTATTTTTCTCAAGCAAATAAGTGTTATTGCACTCAACTGGAGGTCAAGCATATGTCATATGCTCTCATACTTTTTAAAAGTTATGCTATTAATGTAATTAATCAATTATTATAAATAAAAACCAGTCAACATATATGAATTTGGTTATTTTTAATGGATGAAACAGCATGCACCCACCCCAACTGCATCCAAACAAAAGGCCCACATGATGTTTTAACAAGAATAAAAATTTACAAAAGCACTAAAATTGTTCTTACTTACTGCACGTCTCCCTTTCTCTGATTGCCAACTTATTAAAGGCAAATTTACAAAACAGCATTTGGTATTCAAAGCAGTCTACAGCTAAAAGAAGTCACCATCAGTCACTATGAGAAAAGATGCTACCTTTAATTCAAGGTTCAAGGCATTAGAGAAAGCCCTCATTGGCAGATTGCTTATGGTTAAACATCAGATTATGAATATGTTCACATTTTAGGACTGAACAGGAAAGTAAAGTAAGCTACTTAAAGGAGTAGTTGGAAGCTATCTCCTTCCCACTGAAGAAATGAAATTTAAGGGAGACTTAGAAACATATAAATTATTTAATTACAATACCATTCAATCTTTATGGGAAAAAAAGGTACAAGATTTATGCAACACTCTTAACTGACGAGATGCATTAATGACATGTGCAGAAATGAAATCATCTTTTCTCCTCAGTATGTGCCATCAACTAACTTCATACATACAGACCTCAGAACAGATCAGCAGACAGCAAAGCCAAGCCATGACTTTCAAGAAAAGGTATACACTGTATACCACTGAATGTAAAAGGAATTTTATCTGTCAAACCCACAGCAGCATTTGCTGTAACTATTAACCCGGTTTTGATGGGGAGAAACACAACGTGCATTACTGAATCATTTCTTTTCAAATCCATACATTCCCTGCAGCAGTTCAAGCTCCATCAGCAGTGCAGGAATGTATGAAAACGACAGGCAAAGGGCACTAGCTCTTTGCCCATACTGTTCTTCTATAAATGGAAGCAGAGTCCTACAAAGCACTTAAAGCTGAGAATGTTTGAAGACTGATCTCCAGGAAAAAAATAATACAATGCTAAGTTCCACGAGCAGATTAATTACTCCCTTTTCTGCAGAACTGTTTCCATTAAATGAAAGGACAGAGAGGAAACCAACTAGTAGAAAATAATGGAATGCTAGCTGGGTCTCATCTACAAAGCTGCCATGAACAAAGCATATGCATACACATTCATATTTCATATGCTATTCTTAAAAATACTTCTTACCCTTTTGGGACCACCTGTTCCTGAATTCACTTTTCCCCCTCACCTTCACCAAGGGAGAGAAAAAGGGCAGATTTGGCAGAAATCCTTTCATAGCCTCAAGTCAATTTGATTAAACTTTGATTTGCCTTAAAAATTACACCTTATATCAGCAGCATGTTATAGAAACCTTAAAATACAACATTCAGAATAAAAAGGCTGTGAAATATGTAACATATGCCATGTCGATAAGGCAATGAATAGATAGGCAATGAAATGCAAGTATGCTATATCATAACACAGCAAGAAACTTGTCTGCTTATTGCTAAAACTCTGAGCTATTTTCTTCTTCTGTTGTTTTAAGGGTTATTACAAACACATAGCATTCTTTTAGGGAAAAAAAAAAAGAAAGAAAGAAAGAAAGAAAAAGTCTTTGTAAATTTAATAGCAGCCCTTCGCTGCTACTTTGCCATCCTCAGCGTGAAGAAAATACCGTGGCACGTACCATGCCTGCACGCCTGGATTTACACGAGCTCGAGCTCCCCGCTGTACCGAGCGGGAGGGGGCAGGAGGAGCCAAGGCAAGAGCAAACACTGCACACCGAGTCCCCTTTCCAGTATCTTTTTACAGAAGCCCTCGTTAACAAAACACTATAGCTCCAGGCAGCGGCATGCTGATGTTGGCACTGCTTAAACCAAACAAACACGATGTTTAACAGTCAAATAAAATGTCCCGCAGCCTCCCTAATGAATTTGTCAAGGACCATCAGATCACCCCCGCCCCTGCCTCATTAACTCAAGTATGATGAGACGGATTATAACGAGGGAATACAGATCAATCGGTCTGAAGACTTCAAGTGGCTTTTAGCCCTGAGAGTTTCCCTCTCTGCGGCACACACACGCACACGGTCTTTTTAATGGAATACAGTATCTCCTGCTGCTGGAGGGGATGCCACTTCGTTTTATACACCATCAAGGAGCTGCTGATGGACTTCTACACTAACATACATAAAAGCAGAGGTGACAAGGGCTCTTCAATTATAGCCTCCTCGGATCCTGTTCCCCCTTCAATTATTCATCCCGGCGAGAGCAAATTCCGCCACAGATGAAGCTGGTCTTAATGCAGTGCGGCCACAAACGCCCAGACACGGGAGAGAAGGGTTTCACGTGCATTATTTGCTGGAAGTGTTTAAGTTTATTGCTCAAATGATGTTTCTAATTAGCGTCGGGGCAATAAATTAAAGTCAGCTTTTGTTTAGCTGATTTATTATTTACTAGAGCTTCAACCTCAGGCAGGAAAATTGGTAATGAATTGTTTTAAATCTGAACACCACTAACGCTACATCATTAGACACCTTATCGCGGACGGGGGCGGGGGGGGGAGTGTGGGAGGGGAATCGTTCCCTCCTTCTGCTTTTACCCTGAGAACAGGAACGCGCGTCCCCCCACCCTTGCCCGGGCCGCCTGACGGCTCCGGCATCTCCTCGGCGAACGCGGGAAACCCCAGGGCTGCAGGAAGCGAGACCCCGCGGAGCTTTCTTGCCCACCACTGATCGGAGGGTCGAGGTGCAGAGCACCTCGCCGGACCGGCGGCGACTGAGCCCCCATCCGCCCCGGGAGCTTCGACGGGGCGTGTGAAAAACAGTCGTAGCCCTAAATAACTCTACAATTGCCGGAGGGCGTCCGGAGCCGAGGCGTAGGACCCTCGCTGCTCCGCCCGGCCGGCTGAGCCGCCAAGAGAAGCTCCGCGCAGGCGATGCCCGCCCGGTGCTGCGGCCCGCGCCCCGGGGCCTCTGAGCACCCTGAGCGGCCTCGGGGAGGCGGCAGATCCGCCGGCACTTACCCGCGCCCCGGGGCGGACAGCCCCGCTCCGGCCCGCGCATCCCCGGGACACCGAGAGACCGTGCGAGCAGCGGCGCCAGCGACTCTGCCCCCGTGGTAGCCTGGCCCTTCTCCCCCATCCCTTTGAAAGTTGCTCTCCTTGGAGCCTTCCCTGGGCTCGTCTCCCTCCCGACGGGGCCGGGCCCGGCGGGGACACCTGACACCGCCGCCCGCCCGGGCCCCGCCAGCACCGGGCACAGAGCCCCGTCTCCGGGCGCAGACTGCCCCGGCGGCACGGATGGAAATCAGGGAGCCGATCCTCTCCTCGCGGAGTGCGGAGCCGCACCGGCGCCGGGCAAGTCCGTACTTCTTCTAGCGGTACGGTCGGCAACAAGACATGTTTCTAATTTAAACGCACACAGAAAACAGACGGCGATATTTTCTTTATTAAAATCAGCCAGCTGCGGCGAAAGGAGGGAAGAACAAGAAAAGCGAGCCCCATCGCTGCGAGCGGGTTTACGGGAGGCTCCGCAGGGAGCGGCGCATCGCGTCCCGCACGGTCACGGCCCCGGTCCCGCTCCTGGCAGGGCTGCGAGAGTCCAAGGGAGGGCACAGCCTCCAAGGACACACGCACCCGTGGCCCGAGCACAGAAGATGTGGAAAGTGCCCTCCCGTTAGCCTGAGTTCCCGCAGGAGAAACAGTTCTGGCTGCTCTGCAGCAGGTACTGCCCGGGGGCTCCCTCCGAACTGACGTAACGGAGCTACGGCTTTATGTCCGAATCATTCAATATTCTTATTAATACAAACTTGCATAAAATATCGTTTCCTTTCGAATAACTCAATCCTGCGCTTTAAGAGAATGAACAGAACTTTACGGCAAGAGATTTATCTGAATTAAGGTGACTGGGGGCAGTAAAACAAGGTGCGTGCCACGCCGCCCCGGCGACGGTCTCACTGTCACTGCTGCAAACCCAGCATTAAGCGGATTAAGATTTATGCCTGCGGTGAAGCACCGTCCCGCCTCTCTCCCGCTTTCCCCGCACACACCGGCGCTGCCGCCGGGTCCCCTCGCAGCGGGCGGAGGGAGCAGCGCGCTCACCTCACCCACCCTTCACCTGCCTCCACGGCGAAGTTGCAGAGGGAGCTTTTTTCCCAACCCGCTCAGACCCTCCCCCTGTCTACCCCATCCCATCGCATCCCGACTCCAAGGCCGGCTGATCCCGGGAGCGCGGAGCGGACGGGGCGCGCCCCTTTCCCTTTTCCCCTTTCCCCGGGGCCGCGGCGGGGGCGAGCGCGCGGGCGTGCGGTGTGCGCGCCCCCGCGGTGCCGTGCCCGCCGCCCGCCGCGATTGGCCGCGCCGCTGACAGCTCGGCGGCGATTGGCGGCGCGGCCCCGCCCCGCGCCCGCGCCGCGGCCCCATTCATAAACTACAGCGCCCGGCGGCACCGCCGCCGACACGGAGAGCGAAGGACGCGGGCACACGGCGCTGCAGCAGGAGAGGCGCGGAGAGTGGGAGCCTCGGCGCGCACCTCCAGGGGTGGGGAGGGGGAGGAGAAGCCATCCCAGGCACGGCAGCTACGCCCTCCTCCCGCTCAGGATAAAACACAGTCTTGTGCAAAGAAAACAAAACAAAACAAAAAAACCAACCAACAACGTCAACAACTCTCTCTAATACATCTCTCTCACAACAATCCATATAGAGCTGCAGGACAGGAATGAGAGATCACAGACCAAGTGCACACGTCTGCGCGTAAAGATAGAGACAGCCACAGAGCCGGGTTCAGCCAACGCCTCCAGCAGGAAAAGGGAAATCAACAACACCCCCTGACAGTCTGAGCGAGCGGCAGCCAAACTCATGCACATCTCTGGCGGTGCCACGGACTGAAAGAGAGAGAGAGAGAGAGAGGCAGACAGACTAACAGACAGAGAGTTCACTCTTCCGCTGTGGGCATTGCTCGCATTCTTCTCCTCCTCCCGTTTCGTGTGCGGTTTTAAACTTCGCCGCCGACCGGCATTTCAGCGGGGACCTTCTGCGAGTCCTGGGGAAGTTTGTTTGCTGTTTTGTTGGGTTTTTTTCATGAACTATTGAAACAGCATTTTCGTCGCTGCGCGGGGGGGTGGGCGCCTGAGCGCAGAGGCAGCGCGGACTTCCCTGCCCCCATCGCCATCCAAAACTTTGCGCTCCGGGATCCCGCGGGGGCTGCCCGCAGCTCCGGCACCGGCTCCGGCACCGGCACCGCCGCCGCCCAGCCCGCACCGTCCCGCTGCTCCTGCTCCTCCTCCTCGCCGGGGCAGCGCTGGGCTTCGCTCCTTTGTGCTTCGCCGCTCTCCCCGATTTCTTTAATTGCTCTCCCTGGCGCGCCGCTGCCGCCTTCTTCCCGGAGGCGGTGGGGGTCTGCGACTTGGCTGGTGCCCTCCGCAAAGCTGCAGCCACCGCTAAAGCATTGGATCCCTCAACGTACTGCGAGAGCCCGGTGTACAGCCCGGACCTGTGCCCCAACATGATCGCCGCGCAGGCCAAGCTGGTCTACCAGCTCAACAAATACTACACGGAGCGCTGCCAGGCGCGCAAGGCGGCCATCGCCAAGACCATCCGGGAGGTGTGCAAGGTCGTGTCGGACGTGCTGAAGGAGGTGGAGGTGCAGGAACCCCGCTTCATCAGCTCCCTGAGCGAGATCGACGCCCGCTACGAGGGGCTGGAGGTGATCTCGCCCACCGAGTTCGAAGTGGTGCTCTACCTCAACCAGATGGGCGTCTTCAACTTCGTGGACGACGGCTCCCTGCCGGGCTGCGCCGTGCTCAAGCTGAGCGACGGCCGCAAGCGCAGCATGTCCCTCTGGGTGGAGTTCATCACCGCCTCGGGCTACCTGTCCGCCCGCAAGATCCGCTCCCGCTTCCAGACGCTGGTGGCCCAGGCCGTGGACAAGTGCAGCTACCGGGACGTGGTGAAGATGATCGCGGACACCAGCGAGGTGAAGCTCCGCATCCGGGAACGGTACGTGGTGCAGATCACGCCCGCCTTCAAGTGCACGGGGATCTGGCCGCGCAGCGCGGCGCAGTGGCCCATGCCCCACATCCCCTGGCCCGGCCCCAACCGGGTGGCGGAGGTGAAGGCGGAGGGCTTCAACCTGCTCTCCAAGGAGTGCTACTCGCTGACGGGCAAGCAGAGCTCGGCCGAGAGCGACGCCTGGGTGCTGCAGTTCGGCGAGGCCGAGAACCGGCTGCTGATGGGCGGCTGTCGGAACAAGTGCCTCTCGGTGCTGAAGACGCTGCGCGACCGGCACCTGGAGCTGCCCGGGCAGCCCCTCAACAACTACCACATGAAGACGCTGCTGCTGTACGAGTGCGAGAAGCACCCGCGGGAGACCGACTGGGACGAGGCGTGCCTGGGGGACCGGCTGAACGGCATCCTCCTGCAGCTCATCTCCTGCCTGCAGTGCCGGCGCTGCCCCCACTACTTCCTGCCCAACCTAGACCTCTTTCAGGGCAAACCCCACTCGGCCCTGGAAAGCGCTGCCAAACAGACCTGGAGGCTAGCCAGAGAAATCCTCACCAATCCCAAAAGCCTCGACAAGCTATAGGGTTAACACCCCCGCGCACAAAAACTCGCCCTCCGTAAACAACAACAGCGCCTAAAAAACTTTTTATTTAACGCGAACGACGACGGAAAGAGGCGGCGAAAGACAGGCGCCCCCCGCCACCCCCCCCACCCACCTGCAGCTCGGCCTTTAAAAACTTGCCGACGGTTTTCCCGGCATAAACTCTCACCGCCTTGCACGGAAGAAAGGAAGAGCCTCTCCTCCCGTCCTCCAATGTGAATTTTTAAAATGTCACAAAAAGAAGCGATCGGACTTTTGCAACTTCAAAACGAAACCCGAAAGGTACATTTTCCAATCCATGTATAGTCCTTTTCTTATGCTCTCTTGTTTGCCTGAATGTTGTCACCAAGTGAAAATTATTTAACTATATGTACAAATCTCCCTTTAAAAAAGTTTTACTGATGTTAAATGTATTTCGGTGCCAAGGTCAGATTATGTGCCCCACAACTGACTTGTTGCAAATAGTAATAAAAATATTACTTTAACTTTAAGCTGACTTTTCGTGAATGGTTCTTAAATTCAGGAAAGTAGATTCTTTCTGAACCTCAAAAGTAAATTTTTTAGTAGAAACGAAAACATGAGATGTAAAGATAGTCTAAACGCGACACCTAGCCCAAGCCTTAGCCTGGCATATTGACTGACGTTTTCTAAACTTCCCTTTAAGTTTCCATCTACCGAAAAAAAAAAAAAGAGGGCATCTAAGATAAAAAAAATCTTATATATTCTGTAGTTCAGAATGTGACAACATCTGCTATATTTCTAGTACCTTAAACTTCCATTCTAAATTTTCTGAATATATGGAGCATCGCACAGAAGCTCGCCACAATTTAGTCAGAATTGGAGCATGCCGTTTCCCACCCTACAGCCGTCACCTTTAATTTTTTTCCTTAAAATTTTTTTCCTTTAAATTCCCCCAGTAAATCTCAAGCGCTGCATTTTGTTTTAAAAATTCATTGCTGTTCACTTTCGCTTTCCAGAGCAAACGCGGTACCCCCATTTGACTTAGACACGAGGGAAGTATAGATCTACCCTGAATAATTAATGCGATTTAGAGTAACCGGTCGATATTTTTTTTAAACAAACATTTGTTTCCCCCAGATTTTTAAGTACAGCATAAAATCGCACCTCAGCATAGTCAGACGGGGAGATAAGCAGGAACCCGTCAGGATACCAGCCGATCCTACACCGGTGCCCGGGTGCTCTCTGCCGATCTCCTTCCCCGCCCGAGCCCCCTCTGCCAAAGCCAAAGAAAATCTGCTTGATTTCCCGTAGCGATTTCGCTTTAAGATTGCTAAGGACGACTTGGAAATACTGGCAGGATTTTTATCGGGAACGCACTGCTAAGCTTTAAAAACGTTAGGATTACCCGCTCGAGCCGCCCGAAAAATTGCCGGCTCGGAGCATTTCGAGCAAGTTTTCATGTCCTTTCGGGAGCAAGGGGGAAGTAAAAATATGTAAATTCTCGCCCCAAAGGACTACTTTCGTTTCTTTTTGGACGGATCTGGAAAGAAAAACCCATTCAAACATTAGCTGCTTTTGCCTTTAAGTTAAAAACGAAATTATCCCTTGCGGGAGGAGCCCGGGAGATGGAGCGGGGTGCGCGGAGGCGACCCCGCCGCCGCATTCCCGGCCTCTCCAGCCCCGGCTGAGCTCCGCAAGCCTCCTGTGGAGTCACCAGAGCGCTTTCCCCCAGCGCTGATCCTGGATCGCCCGGCAAAACGGGCTTAGCCCACGGGGCTACCCTTTCCTTCCCATAACAGCCCGGAGCTCGCGTGTAAACTGTGATCGTATCGCTGCCGATGCTATCGCTACGTGAGGCAGGTTTTCCTTCAGGAACTTGTCACAATGTTTTCTTTTCAGTAGTTTAGACAAATATACAGGGAACTTAAATTTATCAAACAAATGAAGCCTCATTAATTAAGCAGGCTTGCTGAGCTACAGCGGATTAGTTGTTTGGGTTTTGGTTTTTTGTTTTGGGGTTTTTTTTTTCCAAGGGGCACTTTCTATAGCAGCTCCAGTCACCGCTATCAAGGTACATTGACTTCAGCAGAGGGTGGGGCAGGGAGGTGTTAATGCTTGAAAACAAGCTGCTTTGTAACCTTACTTGGTTTTTAAGATAAAATTATGCAGATTTTATTTTTAGCCCGCCCCCCTGACATTACAAAAGGTCTTTTTTAAGACCTCCAGCTAAAGTAACAATCGCAAGCAGAATGTAAGAGTTGTAGCCAGTATTTCATATAACCAACTCCTCCTGTTATAAGAACCCAAATAAAATCTCTCAGATGCAGAATGAAAGATACAGTCAAGCCAAAACAGAATGCCTGCTCATAGTTAAGAAAAAAAAAAACAAACTAGCAAATACTCAAAAACAGGAGAAAAGAAAGGAGGATGAATATATATATGTTGTATGTCAATGCTCCCATAAAACATGTAACAGGAATAGTAAGAATTAGTAACTGTACTCAAACACTCTATGTGCTAAACATGGTAAAAAATGTAGAATAATTCAGATCTGTAAGACTTTTCTCATGCTAATGCATTACAAAGCAGAAGATTTTAGATGGAAAACGCAATACAGTAACATATCAAACTGACTTTACAGTTTATATTTATATTCTTTTCACCACTGAGTGTTTTTCAGTTTTGGTGGTTTTCTTTTAGTTAAACATAATGAAAAGAGGAAGTATTGCAAAATTTTAAGAACTATCTCATACTTGAAATAATTTCCAATATATTTCAAAAATACTTCAGGACCAAAAGAAAAGTTAAATCTCATTTATGATATCACATAAAAATCACAATTCTAGTTAATTAATTATATTAAAATCTAGCTCTAACAATTTGAGAGCATTGCTTTTCAAAATAAATTTATTCCTTGATAGGATTTGATAATCCCAGCTTTCCAACCTAATGTCATTTTTAATACAGATACAAGCAATTTACTCAGTAGGAACAAAGAACTGAACTGATGCTTAACACACAAGCTATTCTCTACAGACAAGCAGAAAACCACTACTTCTTCCAATAGTAGCCTTCACAAAGAAATTATTACCTTGTTTAATATTAAGTAGATATTTAAAAAAACAAGAGCCACAACTGTGCTTAAGTTGGGATGCGAGAATATTTACCATTTGCCTCATACTTTTGAAATGCTGCTGTGACACTGCAGAAAACATTCAAGTGCACCCTTATTAAGCTAATCGCAAAATATATTCCCTTTGAAATTGGAATTCTACCGAAGGTTACTAATTTTAAACAAAAGCAAATTGGAGCAAGTAAAGTTTGTGGAAATTAGCAAGTCAGTTCAGAAACGTATTTCAGGAGGGCAATTATGTTTTCTACCTAGGCACAATAAATAATAACAGGCCCCGTAAAATCTTCTATAGAATAATACCACAACTTAGGAGAGTAGGAAGTTTAGCACTACCTTACATTGCACAAAATCAGGAAAGTAAAACAAAGCATTTGGGCTAAAATGCCTCCTTGAACTTTCCAGTATTCACACAGGCCTGTGATTCAAGATGTCTTTATTTAAGACATCTCCCTGGAGCTTTATTCACAGCAAGCTAATTAACATTCAAGTAGGGGCGAATCGTGGGAGGGGGAGAAAAAGGAGAAGGAAAGGAGGTGTCACCTATGTGAAGTTCAGTAACATATATGGTCAGTCACAAAGTTATTAAAGCAGCAACACTGCAGACCAATAGAGGTAAAGGAAGTCGAGTGAAGAATTAAAGGTCTTGGGTAATTTGTCATCATCTCTCAGAGCTCAGGGTCAATGATCTCTTACCTTTGGGTCGATTTTCTTAAAACTAGGATCTTCTTCATCCACCTCAAAGTAGAGCTCAGAAAGAGTGATGGAAAGAGTGCCTTTCACTACTACTGAGGGTGCCACAAGCTGAGCTGGTGTGCTGAGGGCAACTGGACCTGCCAAAGCCGGAAAACACCAACAATGTTCAAACTGAAAAGAACGCGAGTGCAAATTATTTGCTTTTCAAGCCAAGAACATTAAAATAAAGCAAAGAGTATAGCTCTTCCTTCAAGAGCAAAACTCTTTTTATCCTGGAAAAGAACATATGTAATAGATTTGCAGTGTCTCTGTGCTGCTGAACACTGAAGCAGCTACAATTGCAAACTGCTGCATACATTATACAGAGCTGGCTTTAGCATGGCAGTATTTAGCTTTTACTCAGACATGTTTTTCCTTCTGAGAAACTTATAGACTTGCATACCTTCTGTTATATGCAATACAGAGAGTGCACACACAAACACTTGAAATCTTACTGTCTGATGTGTTCTTTAGTCACCGGAAAGTTTCCATAGCTTTTCACCAAGATGAACGTAGCAGTCAAGGCTCAAAGTTGTCTAACTGTAAAGTGTTCCCTCATGGATGCTAGAAATCTATTGTTAAGGTTACACAATGTTATAGAGCCTAAAGTAAAATGTTTTAAAGATGCTTTTGATTCCACTTTAAATATTGTTCAAGGAATCCATACAGTGTTAGTGTAGCTCAGGGACTGTGGGAGTAAACAGCTGGAGGGTTGGTTTCCAATTGAATGAATTTTTATTGGAATAATCACATCTCCACAGGGCTTATCACAGGGACAAATCAGACTACTACTGAAAACAATAGGTTCAGCATAGATCTGACAATGCAGAACCTATTATATAAACTAACACATACAGAAAGAAAACAGGTTAGGTTTGTCATCCAGCTGATTAAGAGGTAAGGAAATGAAGTTATTCGGCTGCAGTATTATCTGACTTTTGCAAAGCAGTGGAAGAAATTAAATTGACACAGATAATTTTGTTTTAATAAAGCATCTATAAAGGAGGTACACACGTTCAGGTAATCAACGTGAGAATAACTGACAAAAAATTCAGATGAATTGTCATTTCCATCGATTGTTAGGAGGGTGATGGTCCTTAATCTCGCATCAATCTCAATGTGTGCCACTAGGACAAAAGAAGAGATGCTCTGCTGAGATCAGAGCAGCTTTGCCCTCTATTCCCAATGTACAAATACATTGTGTTTGCAGATGGGCATGAGATAGCTGTGGAACTGCCATGATTTCCCAAAGCTCACCCCCACAAATGGATGAAATAAGCAGCTATGTGTTCTTTTGCTGTCTCCCTTTGCCCCCTGTACATTAGCATGTAATCCAGAGGAGAAATAACATTTTTTCAATCACTCGCAGACATTCAATTACAGGGCAAGCAGACAGCTGCAGAAGCTGGGGCAGTCCAGGTCCTGTAGAAGACCCCTGACAATTTCCACTTCATTTCTAACCCACACCACTTTATTAGTGAGGATTACTTCTTAATCCTATTGCCATTGTCAAGATTATATAATTAAACTCCCCTTTCACCTCTATTACAGTATGAATGTATTACTCGAACCAATGAATGAATAATAGAAGGAAACATGGAGAAGGCTGTTGAGAAGGAAGCTCATTGTAGGGAGTGAAAAATAAAAGATTTCTATACAGAAAATGCCATTGCATCATTCTCCTGTTAATTTATTTTACTTTACTCTTCCTACGCAGGTTTTCTTTATTCATTATGCTGCATTTTTAACTTTGCTTTTTTTTTTTTTGTTAATTAAATGGAATGGAATGCAGTCCATGGATAAGCAAAATGCCAATAAATAATCATTTTTAGCATTTTCAGTGAATTATATGTACAATACGTATCAATGTAAGATTATACTACTAGCTTCTACGGGAACCAGAATTATCCAATAACTGACAATTCTCTCCAAAGTAAATGTACATAAGATACCAGAGGAGAAGCAAATGAACACAGAGAAGTTTGCGTTTTCCTTGTAAAAAACTCACATTCCTCAAATAACAACGGAGAAGCTTTATAACTCCCAGTCCCTGAACCACTGCTTACTCCAGTTTTCCATTTTGAAATGCACAGAAATGGATCCACTGCACTCAGGATTGCAACATCAGCAAAGGCTGCATGTGACTGTGTAAAATTAATTAAGTTCAATGACCTGAAGTATTATTTCTCCTTCTTCAGAAAAAAAAAAAGTGAAGTCTAATAAGACTACGGTCTGTGGAGAAAGAAGAACTTCAATGGGGGAACGTCTAGGGATTTAATGGAGTTAAATCCAGTGAGTGTAAAAATCCTTCACACTCAAGTAAATAACAAATATGTACAATTTTACAGACTCGGGAAAAATATTAGAGGTCTCAAAACCCTTTAATTACAGACGACTTGCCTAATTGTCCACTAGGTCTAACGATTTGAGTGGAATGAGATCAAAAAACAAAGAAAGCCTGTTTCAAGGTAGAGTTACTTTCTTTAAGGGGGGTTTCCTAGAATATGGACATCTACTGCAGAAGCAAGGAGGTTATATAAGTCAGAAAGACTTATATAACAGAGAGTGCACAAACACTCCTCAAATGCACAACTCTCCTCAAATAAACCTTAACGGCCCAATCATGGGAAGCAACAATTTATCAATGTGTATCCCAAACCATGACTCACTGCAGAGACTGGGAGATCAGAACTTAAACAGAAAACAAGCTGAGGAGAAAATCAGATAGGTGAAATTACCTGTTAAGTTCTCCACTTCTCTTTCCTCCATGAATGACATGATATCATCATCGCCTTCCAAGAGAATCTCACTTTCTGAGTTCTGGTTTCCTAAAACTTGACTCTTGATGGACTGCTTTCCTTTAACAAGTATATCCTCATTGGGACCTGAAATGAAAGAGAGACACATTGCTGTCAGTCAGGTCTCAGAGGCAGCACTGACAAAGGAGTGTAATTTTTTTTTTTTTTATGAAAGTTCAGGAAGAAAACTGTTTAAGACTAGTTGTGGAAGTACCTGTCTTAATCCTCTAATGTTAGGACACATCTAGTTTTAATCCTATTAAGCCTGCTCAAAATTATCCAGTGCTCTCTGTAGCGTTTAACTCTATTTCAAGTGTTTATGACAGAGGGGAAAAGGACACAGCGGATTCCCTTCCCCTGCAGCCTTCCCAGGGAAGTGGAGATGGAAGCAGGTCCCGACTGCCCGGTGTGTTAAGCTGACTCCCAAATCCATGGTTCAAGCACACCGGACCACCACTGGGATGGAACTGAGCACAGCCCAGGGGGCACAAGGTGAAGGACCGTGCCCTGCGGGCCGGGAGCGGCGAGACCCTCCCGAGGGCAGCGCAACAGGCGGCCCCTCGGCGGGAGGGAAAGGGAGCCGGGGAGGGGGCGGCCCGGGGGCTCCCCCACAGGGCGCCACAAGTCGCCCGGCCCCACTCCAGGCAGGGGCTCCTCCCGCGGCATCCCGGCGGGAAACCCCCCGGGAACGGGGAAGGTGAAGGGGTGCGGGCTCGGGCCCCGCCGGAGCTGCAGCCCTCGGATTCCTCCCGCTCCCATTCGCGGCGCGGTCCGCCGGGAGCGGCATGTGGATTCTGAGGGGAGGTGGCGTGTGGGGAGACGAATCTGCCCCAGGATCGTGGCTGGAGGCGCAGAAGAGCGTGCACCTGCTTCCAAGGGGCACAGCGCTCCAGCATCACGGGGGCATTCCTGGGCTCACGTCGGGATTTTCGGAATGGAAGAGAAGTGAACGAGCAGCTCTGGATGGACTCGGAGCGCCTGTTTCGCCCCGTACACCGTCACAGGGCAGGGAAATGTGTCACCGCCGTGCCCGGGCAGCGACACCCCCGCCCCGCACGGCCCCGGGAGCGCTGCTGCGTCCAAACCGGGTCTATTTAAACTACAAGCTCCAAGCAGCAGCAGAAAGAAAAAAAAAAGAAAGAAAAGAAAAAAAAAAAAAGGAAAAGAAAATAGGGAAAAGAGAAAAAAGAAAAAAGAGGAAAAAGAAAAAAAAGGCAATAAAAAAAGGCAATTACTTGCTCTACATGTAAATTATCTCTTGCTGAGGTAAATGCCAAAATACAGCAGTCTATGTGTTGGGTTTTTTTTTTCTTTTTTTTTTAAGGTGAAAATAAAAATACTGTGTCTTAAAAGATACATTGAGAATACCCATGGCACAGCCGTGTTTGAAAAACATTCACCAAACAAATCAGGACCAACTAACTTCAACACACTGGTTGCTGCTCGCTCTGATTGCTGCCACACTTGATTTGAAGCTCTACGGGCTTACTCTAAAAATATGTTAATCTGCAAACATTTACAGAAGGCAGCAATTCCCCGGTGGCAATACAAAAAGTTTAAACTGTTTAAACAAATATATGCATATAAATTGCAAATAATAACACTTTTCAATTACAGAAAAGTAAAAAAATCCAATCACCACAAAAAAAACCCCCAAAAAAACCAACCAACAAAAAAATAAACCCTAACAATAAAAAACCAACCACAACAACACAAAAAACTAAATGACCAAATACCCTGGTTTTGGTTTAGGCCTTAATCTTACAAAAAACAAAAACAAAATCAAAACAAATCCCCAAAACAACAACAAAACCCAAACAAAAAAACCCACCCCAAACCAACCACACAAAAACACAAATCTAACTTGCCATACAACATAAAATGCAATGTATGTATGATCCTTTCTGCCTAACTGCCATTTGTAAACAAGCCTTAAAAAAAATTACTGTAAAGCTTTAATTGCATTGTACGAACACAAATTTTACTTTCTTGCAAAATGTGCTCATGTAAATAATGATAACTTGGATTCTGGAGTTGTTCAATGTGAGTCGAAAACCTTCTTGTCATGGAAAATATGCGGCTGATATTTAGGAAGGTTTTCCTGTAATTAACTCCCCCTTGAGGATTTTCAGTTAGCAGCAGTAAAATTACCATCAGTGTACTAACACACACCACATGCACTCTTACTCACTGCCCTACCAGCACTGTTAAAGATCAAAAAAAGTAAAACAGAACAAAACCACCTCAGGATGAAGTCCAAGATAATAAATTCTTTTCTTTTCCTTTTTTTGGGGAGTCCTTTTTCTTTTAATGAAGGCAAACTATACTTGTTGTTTCAAAAACCCCATCTGCACTGTACAGACCTGCCATTTTTTGCTTCCTCTACTAGAGTCTGTGTTATACTGAACATGCTATTTCAAACTTGCCCTCGACCTAGTCTCATTTAAGACTGAATTTAGAACCAAAATCAAAACTCAATACTTTTATAGTTAGCACAACTTGTCCATAATGCTACTATGTCCTTCAGTCTTTAAGAAAAAATAAAATCAGTACAGCAACTTTCAAACCAAAGATGACTGGATAACAGAAGTACACACCTCTTACCTTGTCTTTTTCACTTACTCAGATTTTATTTCTTTCCCGAATTAATGATATTATACTGATTAAAAAACATACATCTTACGTAACTGCCTTTTTAAAAAGAGATTTTAGAGCATAAATTCTTTTAGTCTGCTTTTGTAAGTTTTTGTCATCTCTCTGTACACGATGTTAGCTACCCACATTTCCTGACATGCACGGAACGTGTGTACACACAGGCACAGGAAGATGTAGGGCCTGTCTACCCGCCTGCAGACTAGCTACTGGAAGGCAATGAGACATCACACTCTGAACTAGAATCTGCTTTTTCTGTACTGACTTGAATAAAGCACTACATCTGCAACCAACACACACAGGCTCATGTGAGTATCTGCACAGAACACAATACATTCCACATGGATTCACCTATTCTTCTGTAGATAAATGCACTTACGTAGGTAGGCCACAGTCCAGTTCTCTCCATGTATTTACTGATCAGAGTCACATATGACAAAGCACTACATCACGTGACATACTCAGTTCCCACACATACACATAGGGATATCACACTGGATTTCATATTTCAGGTCCCAAACCCTGCTCTGCCTTTTCCAACCTAAATCACTCTCTGCCAGGCCTGCCTATTGTTGGGGAGACTGGAGCTTCTGGCTCCAGCCCTGCAGATCTAAGCACACACACACACACACCTTTTCAGGATCAAGACCTCAAGGCATGGCCTGTGTATCACACTGACCATAACAGCCTGCTGGCACAGTATTAATCTAGCACAGCAATTTCATTATTATAATTCATTAGTGTAATTCCATGCAATCCTTCCCAAACCTCTCTGTAAGACTCAGCTTCTTCAAGCAGCTTTTTGCAAACAGATCTCGGCATCTGCAGTGGGTTGTATTTATTCCAGCTAAATCTCTGAACGTTTGGGCGTAAAAATAACAGTTTGGCTTACACTGCTGACAAGCTTAAGACATTGCTAGAATGACACATTGTTTTGAATTGTCTGCCTACATGCAAACTACAGTTTTTAAAAGCAATTTGAGAAATAAAGTATCCAAAAACATGATACAGAAGTTACTGCATTTTTTTAAAGACTGGTAAATATACTAGGAAAAGCAATTCAAGGAAAAGGTACATTAAAAACCCCCTACTATATATATTTTTTTTAACAAAGGGTTCCCTCTAGTCTTCGCATTTATTTAAAAAGATAACAATGGAAAAAACAGATTTCTAAAATATTATTTTTAGGACTTCTTTTTCATCCCTTGAGTTGAGGCAAATAAAACTAACCAGTCGACTGCAATACTTGAGGTGACCAGCTGCCAGTCCTTTGCAGTCACAAAGCCCTGAACTCCACCTATTGCCTTGATGGAAATGCTACAGGCTGTCAGACTGTTTTAATCCCCCTCTCCTCAAATTTTTTAACAAATGTCAATTAAAAAACACAATAAATCACTGGTTTAAAAATCTCGATAAGGTATTTTCTATCAGCTAAAGATTCTCTCATAAAGTCTTGCATTTGGGGGTCAATTTAAAAATACCAACAGGTTTAAAGTACTCATTTTTTTCACATTTATATAAGTATTTTGGTTCTATTTCTGAACAGTAGGTGAAAGGGAGAATAGAAAAGAGTTAACTCTTTCCATCCCAAACTTTCTACCGAACCACCTTCACCTCTCTTTCCTCTCCTCACAATACACTATTAGACTGACTTTTACAAATAGCCAGTTCGGAAGGATCTTTTTTTTTTTTCCTCCTCCTTTGAAAAATTACCTAAAGCCTTTTTTTCCCAAGCAAGTTAATGTGAACTTGGGAATGGCAATTAAATTGTCAGAATTAAAAAATTTGTTTTTAACTAGAAGGTAGCCAGAAGTATAGTCATGGGGCTGGTATTGATTGTCTGAACAGAGAACATTAGTCTTCAGGTATTTATTCTGCCACCTCTGCACCAGAGGTTCTCCTTCAAATCAAATCAATCCCTGGAAAAGATTGGTTCTTGCTACTAAGACACATAACTAGGCTGCAACAGAGCTGATTGTTGTTGTTCTCCTCAGGTTTTACTGAACAATATTTACTGGGCTTCTGATTGTTTCTGAATAATTTTCACAGTTGCAAATTGGGATGACTCCTACACTGTGAGCTCTCTGGGGTGGAGAATACAGCTGGCTGTATTTGAAAAATACCAAGCAGTTGATAATGTTTACTTTCTAATGAAAACTGTGCTAAAATCCATGTTTTCTAGTATGGTCATTGCAATAGCACTTTTTCAATATTTATGCATTATTTTCCCACCTTCCCTTCTGGTAAAATCCCTTAAGTCTAATTTTAGGCTTTGGTCTGTTATGTTTTGAGAAAACCTCAAATAGGCAGTAGGGAACCTTTTACACATTATCTAAAAATGCTTTTGCTTCAGAGACATGTAAAATTAATTGAAATGGAATAATTAATGATAAATTATTGATATGAAATCATAACATACTGGAGAAAATATTCTGCGAATCCTAGGGATATCTACATCATGAAAACAGGGCCCAAAAGTCTGACTGCAAAAGATCTGAAAATAATCAGATTTTCTGACATGAAACTGGTTAATATTAAAAGTTTATAAACACTGTTCGGAAAGAAATAGACCAAGTGACCACTCCAGTCGACCTTTCTGACAACTATACCTTCTGAGACTCAGCTCCCCCCTCCAAGCCAAAACAAAAACACCACACCAAAAAAAACAAATCCAAAATGAAACATTAAAAACCCCAACTACCTATGCATTCCTATACATTATCTGTAGTTTCCAGTTGAACTTGAGCTTGTGTTTTGGTCATCTATTTACACCTTGCCAGTGGAAGGGCTTGGAACAAGACAGTTGCATTTAAACACACACCCAGGCAGATAGCAACTATCTATATTTTCAGAAGTCACATTAAATAATACTTAAGGTAAACTAGAATATTCACTGGATAGTTGAAGAAACAGAATGACAACAGATAACAAATGCAGTATGCATTTAAATTTTGGATAAAGGAAACTAAACATAATAGAAGACTGCTAAGGATGTCAAAATCTGAACAGAAAGGCAGATAGAAAATTACTGCTTAAATTACCAGGGTTAGCTACCAGCCATGCCTATGAAATAGGGCTACTTTTATTCAGTCTTTCTTTGTATTGACAAAAACAGTAGTCCTGTCAATTACAAACTGAGTATGAGCCATAACCCTTGAAATATAGAATGGATTAGTGAAAATATCACAGTAGTATGAAACAAAAAAAAATTGCATTATCGTGTGTTTACTTATGGAAGAATTAGTTATGCAAATATAAATATTTTTCAGTAAAAGTAAAGATACTTTTAAAATTTTGATAAACAGTTTAAAGACCAAATATGAAAATATAAGTAGAATACATAAAACTGCAACAAGATCTATTGACTTTAAAGGACCCACAATATTAAAGGGGGGGCAGTTGTTGTTTGTCCGCCGAGTATTAAACAGAAAAAAATCGAGTGCCCTTAAAGTCCATGGCTTAGAAACAACACCCACTATTAAGAACAACACGCCCCAAAGCAAAAAATGGGTTAATTAATTCTACATCTTGTTCCTCTTTCTATAGTCAAAGATGTAGGGCTCTACAAACATTGTTTTCAGATCACTTTATTGACTATTCTCTGTACGGTCATTTATTTTAGAGGACTGATGTCACATTTGGCATTATATCAGCTGACATATTGTAGACATTTTCTTCCAGAAATGGCTCTTTAAGGCTGAGTGCAAGAGGTTAAGATGCCTGACAGAAACTAACTTTACAACAGTGATGTTCTTCTATATTCACACAACAGTCTTTATAATTTTAAATTAGCATAAAGTTTATGCCTCCACATATAATTTGTGTGTACGTATGCAGTAATTCACAATCTAAAAAAGAAAAAAAAAAAAAAACTAAATTTAAATTATTCTGTTCCATGACATATATCTTCAAGGTGAAGGGTACTCAGCTTTAAATATAAGCAAATTATTTTTAAATACAAGAAAGATTTTTCCATCTTATTAATGTCTTCATTAGACTGCAAAATCATAAAATTCTATATTAAAACTCAAAGTTCATTAGCTTTGGGTGTGTTTTTGTTTGATTGTTTATATTTTTATTTACTATAGAATTCTCAAACTGAGAGTATTTACAAAACTCAGTTTTGTAAACTCATTCTCTTCTAGAACAGACATAGCAGACGTAACTGAGAGATCCCTGATTAGAAGATGGGAAAAAATCCTGGAAAAAAAAAAATCTCCTATTTTAAATCACTAAGTAGAAATCATCATTACTGTTTTGCTTCTTGAGCAGTAACTCTACATCTCAGCGTTTGCTACTATTTATTCCATATCAAATTCTTGTAGAAAAACTAGAGGACTTACACATAATCAAATATCTGTGCAGTTTAACTTCTAATATACCCGTAATGATAGGTAGATAAGAGCCAAGGCTCACTGAAATAATTGCTGTGGATTTCTGACCAGGAAAGTCCTTCTTCTGAAGTTACTAAAGTATAAGTAGGTAATTTACAAGGAAGTGTGTCCACGGATTAATGGCAAAATTGCATCCACTTTTCTTCTGCTTAGCAAAAACTGTATTTGCAAACCTGGCATGCAAAGCATGCACAAGGTGCCAGCCCTGCTAAGACGTAACGAGGGGGCTTAGCAAACACCAACAGTGCTTATATGAAGTAATCAGTTTAGCCTCGTATCGAACACGAAATGCAATGACAGAAGCCTTGGATTTGGGACCATTTTCATGCCTTCTCACGGGAGGGAAGGTCTAGTCTTTGCCACCACGTACTGTAACCTGCCGCTGGTGGCAAGCGGCAGATTTTACACTGACCATGCTCTCCGGCTGCTTTGAGCGTCGCTTCAGGATGTGTCGATCCGAGGGGGTTACGCACAAATCGTCGCCGGCGCCGCAAGTCATCTTCCCAGTAGTCAAGGCGCCAGAACTCACGAGGACGACTACAATGAAACAGAGGAGCCACATATGTTAGCAATTATCAAACAGCATGGTAGCGCTGAATTTCTGCATAAAGCTCTCCTTGTTTGCGCTGCTTTCGCCTTTTTTTTTTTTAACCTCCCCCCTTTCTGCAATCTTTTACTTAGGTATGTCCTTGAAAATAACAATATCACCTTCCAGTCTAAGGAACTCCTTTCCCTTTTTTCTTGGAAGGTGAAATGAGCACTAAATACATCATTTTGAAATGAATTGCTGACAGTGTGATCAGTTTCCCCACACTCTAGTGGCATGTGCTCCGATTTCAGCCTCATTTCAGCCTCAGCAGGGCACCTTTCTCACTGACTGCATTTATAAACCAGAATAGGGAAAAGGCTATTATAAATATGGTATAGCATTACCTATATTAATCAAAGTCTGTCCCCCTTCATTTTTCTTCCTAATTTGTGCCTTTTTGCACAAGGTCAGTAAATCATGCCATGAATTCTTGGTCCAGAAAGTGTTAACTTTAATGAATACCTCAGTTACATGGTTATGTATGTGATAATAAAATATTACTCTGTTTAGATGTGCAGGAATTTAATTAAAATAATCTCTTAAAATATTCATTACATTTAGCCCCTGAGGCTTAGAACAACACGAGAAAATGCATTTCTTTTCCATTTACTGTTTTTAAATAAACCATTCCAGGAGAGTGAAACAGCAATCTATTTTCAAGCAAATCAGATTGCATTTCTGGTTTATGTAGTTGTGTTTTTACATTTAATTAAAAACTACATGTTATGATGTGCAATAATTGCTACATAGAAGGCATACTTTTAAAAAATTACATCTAGAAAAGGTTATACCAAATTCATTATTTTCCATTGTACGTTCCAAATATACGTAGATCTTTTTAATATGGTCATATACAAGTGCCAGTTACTATCTTGTTAGATGATCATGAATGAATGCCACTGTGAAACAGTATTTTAGCCCAGAGAATGTATAAAAAATGCCAATTCCAGGTATAGCAAATAAACAAACAGAAAATGCCTGAGGCACAGAAAGCCATGATATCCTGAAAACGTGTACGCCCAAATTAAATAACACTGATTTTGTTTGTTTACATAGCTAGTATTAAAACAACAGATGAAAATGCATATAAATTCCATTTCTGATCCAGGAGCTAATAGAAGGTATACCTGCCAACACTGACAAGTGAATAGCCAGAACTAATTTACAGATCACAATGTTAAAAAATACTTGGTATCTACATTCCTAGCTTTGAGGTTTAAAATGAGTTTTATTTACGGTAAATCAAGGTTTCAAACGTAGTAACAAAGCCAAAATGATTTGTATAATCCTACTCTCAAACACAATTTGTAGACATTAAAAATTCCAACCGAAAAAAAATTATAAAAATGGAGACTGTCTTTGCATTCTTCATTAAAATTCTGTGGCTTTTTTTAACACCAAAGAAAAAGCAGTGCTAGTCTTCATCTGTCTGATTTCTTAATTCCAGAAAAATACTGAAGTATTGGAATCAAATTCCCCAGTATCACATTTTCACACTTAGTCTGTATTACAGTCATGCTGAAATTGGAACGCTCTAGTTGTAAAACCCAATGATTTTAGAATAATTAACCAAAGAAAAATTATAAAACACAAGAAGCTACGGGTTTATTCAAAGGTCAATTAATAACTTAAAATTCTCCACCAGTGTTTATAGAAAAAAGGCAGAACACAGCTGGCTACGTGCATGCCTTTGATAGTCGTAGAGCACGGAGAGGCACTTCATCATTCTGCCTTCCTACATTTATCTGTTAAAATTATTATCAAATATCAGCCAGGATGCAGTCGTGAATCACAGCCTGCTCCTCGTCTTCAGGGGACCGATACAATGAGGGTCTATTCATCAGCGTGGCAATCGGCACGAGTAATTAGTTCCCTAGACTGAGATCCCCTACAAAGCTTATTTCAGTCGGCACCGCAAACATATGACAACGAAAAGCTAATGGAAGCCTCTAAAATTTGTTAACCTCTTCTGCCATCAATCCTTCTGGTATTCTGCGCTACGGTATTATGCAAAGATGGTAAATTATTAATTTGTCATTCATCTAGCTTTCCACAGTTTTGATAGAATTAAGTGATGCCATTCTTCTGGATAACAATTGCAATTACAGCACATCACAAAACTATGCAAAAAATTATTAGGACAGTAGGTAACAGTGATGAGGCATGAAGTATTATCCTGAAACATAATACATCTTTAGTCCCTTACTTTTATTTTTAGTTCAGCACAGGAAATTTGCATAGGGTTCTATCTCCTTCACCTGTGCACTGATTATTATAAACAAATACATATCAGCTATTAGACTGTGTATTTGAGTATTTGTAACTACTGGCAACCACTGCATTATAAGATTAAAAAAAAGTTATCTACCCTCTACACATAGAAAAACATGCAACAAAAGCCTGCAAAGTCAAAAATAAACACCAATGTTGACTAATTCTTAAAAGTGAGCCATTTTTGAGAGCAGCTACTGGGAGAAATGCATATTAGAACCAGTTTAAGCCAGTGTATTATACAGCTACTCCAGAACACTACCTTACTGGTAAGATCAATTAACCACTGCAGTCCCATCCCCAAAAGGCAATATTGTACCACACAGACTTTATACCTCTGCAGCTAGGGGGAGACAGACATAAATATTGCTCTGATTTGGGCAGAACTGACTGCTGACAGACTGAAGGATTATGAAGCAGAGGATCAAGGAAGCAGATTTTGGAAACAGTACAGCAGCAAGGGCTACAGGGGATATATGACAGCAGAAGTTCCCAGCCCTACAATAAAGGCTGCCATATGGACTAAAGGTGCTATACGGACTGGATCGATGAACATAAGTACTCAATTAGTCTAAGTGCAAGAGCAAAGTTTCTCAGGGGATCAGGGATTTATGAATTATAAATCACATGATTTGCATGGATTTGGCAGGGCCCCCTATAAATGGGATGCACAGTAATTAGTGGTTCCTTAGTAACAATATTGACTGAATAGAAAAAAAGCTTTTATATTAAATGTTTTGTTCAAATAGTATAACTATTATATTGCTTTCTTTTTCAAACAGTTTCCCAAATTACCAGGCTATGTACTCAGAATTGAGATAAAACTTTCCTCTCAGTTCCATGCAACTAACTTAACTGCTAAAATTGCACAGAGATGAGATTAAATATAGAATGTTTCCTGTGTCCTCAGGACTTTGTGTCTTGAAAAAAAAAGTCACTTCACTTTGGCCAATGGGAAAAAGCATGAATGCTTACTTATCTTCACTCCAGGAACAAGAAACCAATTTTCCTACCAGTTTCAAAGATTTAAGACAATTGGAGACAAAACATATCAACTGCTGTATTACTTTTATTATGGTGTTAGAGCAAAGGAATTTTAGTCATGGGAATTACCTACTGGTCCTCATACACTGTAGATTTAAATTGAATCTAAGCAGTACCAGAGAAGGACAATAGGATCATGCAAATGCTGTAGAATCACTTCTTGTAATGTCTTATCTATTGTGTATTTCAAGATACTCTGCTACCCCTAAGACACCAGAAAAGAAACAGTCAAGTAAATTAGCGTGGTTTGTAAAGGTGCTGTGTGAGGTGGGGAAGAGGAAAGAAAATGTAAACCTACAAAAGCAATAGTTTGAGAGGTCCTAGTTCTGTACAGGCTACCAGTTAGCTGAGAACAGATTTTAGCACACCACAGAAGTCCCCATTCAAATCCTTAGATTAGTAGCAAATAAACGAACACAGCACAGAAAAGAGAAACAAAGAAATTGAAAGAAAGGCAAAACAGTACAGTGTTACAGAAATCATCTGCAGAGACAGAGGATGACTGGAGCTCTAAAAAAAAAAAAAAAAAAAATCTATCTAGAAGGCTATCTAGTCTCAAGGGCAAGAAAAAACACTTCCACGAAAGGCAATTGCAACAAACTTAAAAGCAGATAAACCTATGCGAAGATACCAAGATAAATTTTCAGATTACATACTCCTCCTTGGAACTCTGACTGTAGAGTTAAGCAGGTGAGTCAATCTCTGAACCTAATCAATCCTTGGTCTCTCCACTAAGACCATCAGCAAGGCAACCAATCCCTGATGACAATTTCTAAGGTGTAACTGTTCAAACACGGGCTAAATTAATGTCATAGCCAAAAACAGAGCAGCAACACCACTTATTCATCAATAACAACAGGAAAGGTTTGAAAGGAAACAAGAAAGACGGCGGCTCTGTGGTTTCTCTATCACCAACTGCATGACTACTACAACTTCCAATTAAAGTTTGTTATGCACTTCAGTCACAATAGCTCATTAAATGCAGAATATCAGGTGTTCCTTCTAAATTACACATAAGAGCAATCATAGAATGCAAATAGCAATGCACGATTTTAAAGAAAATATATGTCAGATTATTTTAATGCTGTTCAGGAACATTTCTTGGTCTACATCTAGATAACTTTTGCTTCCATGTAAAATGCTCCAAGAACTCAATCCAGATATCTCCTGTGGGGATACACAAACATTTTTTCTTGGAAAAAAAAAAAAGGCAAAAAAAAGGCAAAAGCAAAAAAAAGAAGCAGCAATAAGCATTTCAGATTTGAATCAAAGAATCATAGAATGGTTTGAATTGGAAGGGACCTTATTAGAAATCATATAGTTCTAACCTCCCTGCTGTGGGCAAGGACACCTCCCAATAGACCACATTGCTCAAAGCCCTGTCCATACTGGCCAGGAAGGCTTCCTGGGATGAGGCATCCACAACTTCTCTGGGCAACTTGTGCCAGTCTCACCAACCTCATAGGAAAGAATTTTCTTCTTAGTATCTAATCTAAACCTGCTCTCTGTCAGTTTGAAGCCATTTCCCCTTGTCCTATCACTACATGCCCTTGTAGAAAGTTCATTTCCAGCTCTGTCATAGCCCCTTTAGGTACTGGAAGGTCTCCTAGTAGCCTTCTCTTCTCCAGACTGAACAGTCCAAACTCTCTCACAGCCTTTGCTCATAGGAGACGTGTTCCACCCTTCTCATCATCTTGGTTGCCTCCTCTGGACTCGCTCCAAACAGGTCAATGCCCTTCCTGTGCTGGGGACCCCAGAGCTGGATGCAGCACTGCAGGTGGGGTCTCACCAGAGTGGAGCAGAGAGGTCTGCTGGTCACCCTGCTTTTGATTCAGTCCAAGATACAACTGACTTTCTGGGCTGCAGGTGCACATTGCTGGTCATGTCCAGCCTCTCACTCACCAGCACCTCCAAGTCCTTCTTGGCAGGGCTGCTCTCAATCCATTCATCCCTCAGCATTGATTTGATTGCCAATTCAAAGACAGAAGTGCTGAAGTTCTAAAAAGTACTGCAGAAATTTTGGTGAAGTGCCTCCAGCAGACTGCAGGGTATCATGTTAAGTAAGAGGCTGCTTTATCTTGTAAATTGAAATCCATTGTATTCTCATACAGCTGGATGTCCAGAATATTAACTAAAATCTCTCATATTTTGCATGTCAGTAAAATGCAAGGTATGTTCCACTAACTGACTCAATAAAATGCAATTGCAGAAAGCAAGTAAAACATTTTCTGAAACCCTTCAATATTCTTGTAATGAGCTTTCACAAACTTTGATCTAAAAAACCAAGTTACACTATAGCACACGATCAGCATACTACTACGTTTGTAAACATTAATCTAAAAAATGTTTTATGCACATCTAGATGTATTACCAATTTATAACATGATCAAAAATATATAACATACTTTGGAAAATAAAACATTGACCTTAATGATGGTAAAGCAAACACTGAAGATGTAACTTTAAAAGCAAGTTCTCAGCAGCACTACCAAGTTCAGCATTTCCTAGAGAGATACCATGTACAAGTGTTTTCCATGTGGTAAATCTAAATTAGAGTACCAGTGCAGTAGGGAAAAAGAGTTTTTCAGTAAATAAGGTTCCTGATCTGATTTCCACTTTACCTGTATTACCAAAGCACACAGGAAAAGGTTTGATTAGTATCAAGTCAAAGTTGCAGCTAAAACATTACTTGGCCAGACACACACCAATGTGTGTATTTCACAGCACTTCACTCATAATGTACCTACTTCAGAACATTAAAGATTAATTAACTCCTGATAAGTGCACTGAGATCTTTGGAAACACTATCTACATTACCTATACTTTTCTTCGATGGCAAAATCAGTTACAGTTCTATTCTCTCTCCCTCACTCAGTTGCCTTCACATAAGCATTTGTGCAGCCACACTAAACTGAATGACAGTAACTATCTGGGATTGTTAGAGTTCATTGGTTTTATTCGGTTTTACATCAGTAACCTGTTTACTCTGCAGCCTAACCAGCAACTGTGTAACTAAAAATATGGGAAAAAAATGTACAGGTGTGAGAAAGAAAGGAAGGGATGAGGAAGAATGTATTTGATATCAAAAAAGACATATCATGTAATCGTACTCTAATATTAGCAGTCTCTGCCTTCTAATGTTATCTTCGTTTTCCTCACACATAAACATTCATATCCCATAGTTTCAGGATACAGACTTCCACAAATGGAAATAACTGAGTATCCTTAAGAGAAAAACATCATGCGCAGGCCAGCTCTTAATCTCTGCCACAGTCATTGCTGTAGTAACAGGAACTGGTCATAATAAAGGCCCAAGGCCACTGAGTACAACTCCCTTGGCATAATATCAATTATGCAGAATGCTAATGTAATGCATTAAATCAGCAGAGCCTATTTACTTCTTCTTACCCTTTTCCAAGAAAACATTTAGCTTTGTCTACACAGGTGTGTGTGGAGAGGGGGTTTCTTGTATTTGCAGGAGAGTAGTGCCATTCTTCTTTACATCTTTCAGAAGAAATAGATGTAAAAAGCAGGCTATGAACTTCTGGCACAACGTCTGCATGGACTTAGCACAGAACTCTGAGGAACTCTGCACAGCAGGTAGGGGGCCTTTGTACAACTTAAACCTAAGGTGCTCCCTGTGTAGAGGAAAAGATGCGAACGTCAGTAAGGGAAGTGTGTCTTCAGAGATGTTTTTTCATGTTATTTCCCCTTATAAACAAGACAGTACAAACAGCACAGATCTGTAATTCCTAGATTTGAATTTTCAAAACTCGTAGAAATGCTGTTTGTATGCTTTTATACAGTAAATACTTACGATATTATCTCTTTGTCTCAACCACCTATTTATTTGGCAACGCAATTCCCTGCCCAGGCCTCCAGATCTCAGTGTTTTCATGGAATCATACCAAAAATCTATTCCCACCTAATTAGCATGCAAACAAAACTAGAGAAACAATGCCAATTTCAGGTATCACAGAGACTCTTTTCTGCACTGACAAGCTTTGAATTCCTCATTTAAAAAGCAATCCAGAAAAAAATGTTGACTATAAATGTTTCAGTCTCCCTCTACTCATTATAAAGCACTGTGTCAGGGAAAAGACAAGCCCACCTTTAAGGTGTTGCTGTCCTAGATAATGGTGTTATTAACCTCCAGTTTAAAAACAGTTCTGTTTATGTATGCTCTTCTTTGATCTTTATTAACCCCTTGGTGGCTAACCCCAGCTTTTTGGAGGAAGCATTCTTTGAAGTGCTGGCATTCCAGGGCACACTGATACTTCAAAGAGGGCTCACTTAAGTACATGGTACAGTACTAATCATGTATTCTGCAACCATTATCTTATCTTAGACTGATCTTATTTTGATCAGTCTAAAATAAAACTGCACTTTCAAAGATGTCACCTTAACATGTTCAATTTGTGTTGCATTTCTGTCAAGAATAATTATAAATTAACTGAAATGAAAACTACTCCACTTTTCTACCAGAAGTTAACATGAAAACTTTCTTCTGGCTTTCAGCAAAAATTAGTTCAGACATGATTCAGACATGGAAGAATGAATGTATAGCAAATTTGCAGCTGGATGCTTTGGCTTAGTTGCTCATAAATCTTCACAGATCTCACACATCCTACACCTGATTACAGTCAACAACATTTGTTTTTCAAAGTAACTATAGTTCACAGAGATCCATAAACCACTATTCATAATGAAAATAACAATAACTACCATAATATACAAAAAATAGGTATACACTGCATCTCATTAGAGGGGTTTTTTGCTGTTCCTCTGATAATGAGGAAATTTAGTCAGCAGTACTTGGTCATCCCTTCCTTGCCAAAATGAACAATGAAATATAAGAATAAAGGTTCAAGGATATAATATGATGAAGGAGCCAGCTCAATCTCTATCTACTTAGCCATTCCTGCTGGTTCTGGTGCTTTTACCTTACGCACATGCATAGGAAGTATCTATGCACTTTCTCACTAATTACAGCATCAGCAGATTTTCTGTGAGGTATAATGTGCATTGAAATATTATAACTCAGAGTAATTCTTTCAGTAGCTTGAAATTTGAGATCATAATCTTTCAGCATTTGTGGATATATGGATCAACTTTTGACCAAAACAAGATAATCTTCTCAGTTCTGTTATTTTGTTTGTACATTGTTCTGACCCCAGAAGTATTAAACACAGGAATTACAGCAAAGCTTTACCCAAAAAAATCTTGGATTTGACCTGGCCCAAACATTTCAGCTTCACTACCATCTTCTTTAAAAGAAACAGGATGGAATCACGTTCCCATATATCTACACTTTAAGAGCTGTGCCTAACCTGTATCCTTTTTTTATAGCTCTCTTAACAACTGGATACTTTTCTTGCTTCCATAAAAATGTAATAGTGCATCCCTCTGATTGAAAAAATACTTTTCTGCTCTATGTTCTTCTACAGGAAGTTAATTTTTTTTCTCTTTTGTATATATATTTTTAGAGACCTCTGAAAATTGGGGGGGTGTGTTTGTTGGATTTTTTTTTGAGTTTTTGTTTTGTTTTTCATTTGATTTAAGTTAAAATCACTATCTATTAACTAAATCAACTCAGCAATTCAACAACCACCACAGAGAGAAGGTTTTTTTAACACAGAATAATAAAGAGAAGACCAACCTCCCTGAGGTCTCTAAATGCCTACATATCAAAAATACATATATATATTTTATCTTTTTATTGTGGACAGAATTTGAGTGCATCTGGGGAGATAAGCAAACTCCCCCTTCAACCTCTTGCTTAATCACAAATCAATTTGAACATACTTGTCCCTCTGCTTTAAATTATGTTAGGTGGAACAGGCAACTCTCTCAGGTCCACTGCATGTTTGGCCTCTGTTAAACAGCATCTTGGTAAAGGTATTATCAATTCAATTTGTAGGTTAGGATATTAAAGCCTTAGAGACATGCAACTTGAACATTATCTGCATTTCTCCTACTCTTTGATAACTAAAATCAAAGCTTACCAAAAAAAAAAAATCCCAACCAAATTCTAAAAAAATCAAGTATGATTTGAAGTGAAGACTAACACTTCTGTCCAAGATTTAATTCAAGATTTAAAATCCGAGGAAGGCAAAATGTGGGAAATGACTTCATTGTGTGATGATTGCAGAAACACATGTAAGAAAGAGTTCAAATAACTGCAAACATTGTACCACGCTCTGAGACAGGAAACAATAAGCACAAGGCAGCAAGACCACTAAGAAGCACATGGAGCAAGACTCCTAAGTGTTACCATACTAGCACAGAATACTCAGGAAACAACAACAGGACTCAAATACCTTTAAAAGGGTTTAACTTAACAAATATATTTCACCCTGCAAACTGTCTCTAAAAATAAAAACAGAGCACTGAATTATGATGAAGCACCCTTTCCCGGACCACAAAGAGAATATTGTATTTACTGAAGGTTTAAATAAAGGAAAAAGTAGCCTGGAAACATATCTTCTCTTCCACTATATGTGATCAACAAACCAGGAGATAAAAGGCTGGTAGTTAATAGGCACTGCAGAGGAAGGCAAGTTCAAAACTGTCACCTGACGGAGTCTGCATGTGAAGATGCTGCCTGTGAATTGCCCTTGGCAAGGTGGTAACCATCAGCTCACACCAAGTCCTTTACAGGACATGTAAAGAATACTGTTGCACAGTCTGCAAGAACTCTATGTAGAACAGCACCGACACTATACACAGAGGATGGAGAAGCAGCAGAAGGTACAGATGTTAAGGTCTAGACAGGTAGGAAAAACATCTCCCAGAGTGGGGAGCTGATGTTGGAGAATAAGTTAAAGTCAGAGTCTCCATTTGGAAAGCTTAAAGTGTGTATTTGGGGCTCCTGTAAAGAGGTAGGGAGACACTTCATAATTGTTTTTTTCTGAGTACAACCATCACTGTCCTCCTATATTTGGATAAATATGGTACTATTTTATGCCTGATTACTCAGTGCTAATTTGAGCTCACCTAAATATCTGCAGCTTTAATTACACCTCCAATCAAAACTAGCTTAAGCTACTGAACTGCCTCTTGAGATCCACTGAAGTCCCATGGGTCACAAAGGTTCTGAAGATAGTTACCAGCCCCCTCTGAAAAGAGGCTACATTAATAAAAGAGAAGTGCAGAAGTTGTCCTTATTAATGTAACAAAAGTTACCAAAGGACTACTTGCAGTAAAGCCTGAGCAGTTGTTAAGAGTGCTAAACCACCCAAGGTTCTTTTAATATAGTAATTCAAGGGCTTAGTCCAGGATAAAAGCTTGCACATTGACACATCAGAAACCACTGAGAAGATGTAAACCTCTTTTCTATAGCTACTTTGAGAAATCTAGCAACAGTTAACTTGGTAATGAACACTTGGACTGAGCAATACAAGAGACATGGTAATATTCTCTCCTCCACATAGCCTTGCTTTATGCTCAAGACTAAGAGTGTTAGCATTTAAATCCAACATTACAGAACATCACTGATAACAAAGACTCTAAAATAAAAGCTTAAGAAGCAACAAACCAGGAAATGTTTCCCGGTTCATTTCAGTGATTTAAACATGACACCCACAACTTCTTTCCCGTCTGTGTCAGCATCCATAGAGACACAGGTTTAAAAGACAAAGTCTCTTCTTCAGGGGAGCTATTAACTCTCTTGACAAGGCTTCCAACTTCTCCCTCTTTATCTAGCTATTCCTTTACTTGTTTTTAATTCACAAAAAAACCCCCAAAACCCTCCAAACCAAACCCCACCAAAACCAGACAACCACACACCACCAAAAACAGTAGGAAAGCCAACAAACCTCTTTAGGCTTTTTCCTGACATCGAAACAACTTTCTCAATATTAAGCAGTGCTTCTCAACACAGCAATCCCATCAAGGAGGGGAACGAATTGGACACAACACTGTCATTCATAACTGGAAATAATAACCCCTATGCAGCAAAGAATCCCTGTCTCACAGCCATTCAGCACCACTAAGAAACACCCCCATCAGAGAGGAGAACTGAGGGATCTGGAGTAAGTCCTACTGGACTGCAAACAAACTGCATCGCTCCAGTGGTGCCACCAACCTCTCAAGGTTGTCCTCCTGCAGAGGGGGCACATGAATGCACCCACGGGACAGAAAGAACCTTTTCTCACTAAAAGTCTAACCTGAAATTCTGCATCCCAAAATGTCAGTGGTGGCTTAAAGAAGAGTAAGATCAATCCGACCATGTACAACTTCTCCCCTAACACTGTGCCAGTTTCCAACTATTTTCAGCTCAGGGGATTTCCTGAGTCTAATGTGGTTTGTCTATTTATACTCCTTCTTCCTCCTAATGTATTTCTCTCTTCTAAGTACTCATCCACAGTGGAGAAACAGACTTCAAAAAAACCCAAGTTTCAGTGGCCTCAACCCCCACCCTGGGAAGAATTACTGCAGTGAAAAACAGAAAGCTGGAACTGTGGACATTTCTGGGAATTTCTGTTCTAATGTATCACTTCAGCAACAAGGTGAAGAGTTCTCAGTGGCACAGGCAAAACCCAGTTTCTGGACTACAGATTCCATCTGTGTGTTTATAAATCAAGTATCTGTACAGTATGTGATACTGCTGATATTCACAAAATACTATAGATGGGACACTAAAGAGGAAAATCCTCCTAAACTCCTAAAAACACTATAAACTGTGTATTTAAAATCTGGGATACAAACCTGAGAACAGAACAGTTCTCTGTAACAACTGTACAATTCTCCACATTTTTTGCTGGACATGTTAATTCTTGTTTTATGTAAATTCTTCAGAGAAGATTATTTAGGACCACACCACTGTTAAATTATTGTGCACATACTTATAAGCATAATTTAAGTATACTGCATCATAATGCACATTTTCTTCCTTGAACATAATCTCCCTCCTGCATATATAAACTGTATCTGTAATTATCTGTAGTCACACCTTTCTCCATTATTCAGCCTTAGAAATAATCATGTATTATCACTGCTAAACTAAGTTAACTTCTTTCTTTAGTAGCCTATGATGAAAAAATGAAAGAACTCAAACATTTTGATACAGTATATAATACAGTTTCACCAAGAAACCTTGTTTACAAAGTTTGTTAAATCCATCACACTCTTAAAGAGAAATCACGATAAAAGAACTGAAAAGCATGGTTTTTGTGCAATTAGTTTCTCTGCTGACAGAACAGTCAATTCAGACTGACACTCAAAATTGAAAAAAGACTGTTTCATTTCATCATGAAAATTGAATGTTTTCACTTCCCTTGTCAAAATAAAAAGCCCATATATTTTGTAAGAGATTTCAAGGATAAGATAAAATGAGAAGTTCTCCATTGCTGTAAAAACACTAATGTTTTCAGAAGAGAAACCATGCTTTCTCATTTCAGGAAGAAGATGAATGCAGTTAGTAATGAAATGAACAGAGCCCTAGAAAGAATAAAAATCATTAATTTACATGCAAACCAGTTTGGGGGTTTTTTTAAGTGATTCATGAATATTAATTTGAAGTGTTTCAAGTACTGAATATATACACAGCTACTTGTACTACATTTTTCAACTAAAAATTAAAAATAGAGCAATGAAAACAATGGTAAAAGGACTCACATAAAACCTGATCTTTTGCTAAAACTTCTCAAGGTCACAGGATTCATTTTCAGTATCATGCACCATTAAAATTTACTTTGTTGTACCAGTCACTAAGAGGGATAGAGAATATGGTTTTCACAAAAGGGATGGCTTTCATCTAGACTTTCACCCTCTTTATAGGGAATAACTTTGCTAAACTTTGGAAATGAAATACATGTGTGAAGCTATACAGGCAAGCAGCAAATCACAGCAATAGCTACAGATTACTTACCAAACCATATGATAGAAGGAACCAATCTTTGATACTAATCGCTGCAAGATGGTATTTTCCCCAAAAATTTCCCATGAGGGAAGGGGACAGTGAGAGGAGCACAGACAGACTGACAATCACCACAGAGATTACAGCACACTACAGGATTTGGAGGAGAAATGAATGCATTAACAAATGGAGCTGATTCTTTGGCTGAATTTATTCTGTGACATGGGTTCAATGGCTTTTGAATGTTTCACAGAGAAATAGGTTTACAGGTAATTCTACTTGCCCAAAAGTCTTCTAGAATATAATTCTTATTTCTGTTTATTATATTTTAATAATTTGTATAATTTTAATATTTTTCTCTGAAAGGTTTTCTCTCTCTCTCTAAAAAACTTTCTCTGAAATGGCCACTCCAGAAAGACTGAGAGTCACTGGTACAAAGGAAAGTTCTAGCTGCCTTTCACCAGTGCCCTCTACATCCACAACAACATAAGCAGCACAAAGAAGGAAATCATTTCATCCAGATACAGAAGAGACAAAAGAGCCTACAAGGCAACAAAGAAAGCATCTTGATGTGGAAGCCAGGGAAGATAAAAATGTGAGAGGGGAAGGATTACATGTACATGATCTGCTGGAAATCAAGCAGAGTAAACAGGACAGAGCTGGGAATTGGGTGGAGAAGAGGTAGAGAAGGGGGGCCATAAAACCAGGTCTGGCTAAACAAAAACCTGGGAAAAATAATAGAAATCTGATAAAGAATTAATGAGGACAGAAAATGCAGGCAAGAGCAGAAAGAAAGCTGAGGGGAGAATATTTCTTCTATAATGTTTTTATTAGGACAGTATAGGTGATCCTGATTCTATTGCTCCCTGAATATGAGACCTCATAATTTTAATACTGTCCTACACTATTACTCTGGTGCTCATTTGTTATTTTTCAGAAGAGAAGGAGTGAAATACTGTCTGTATGTGTATATTGAACACTTCCAAAATTTCCCTGTCATGAAGTAATCTTGCAGGTGCTCCTTAAAATGGCAAAGATCTCAATTATACAAGTTATGTCTCACCCACCCTACCATTAAACAAAAATTAAATACAGCATCACCAACTCAGCTAAAATCACAATCTTAGCATCTTCAGCAGCAGTAGCAAAAGCTTCATGAAGGTTAATAAATGAGTTAATACAAAATGCATCAACTTTTTAATGATGTCACTAAAAGGTTCTTCAAGTAAGAACAGGTAACACAGTTTATGTTGCCTTTTAATGTTTGAATCAGTAGCCTGCTGCCTTACACATACTGCAGTAAGGTAAAGGTAGAAAGAGTTTTTAGAAACACAATGAAGAGACAGTGAAAAAAACCCAAACCAACCAAACAAAAAATCCTTTAAAATTACTTATAACCACAAAGCACATTAGCACAGGTATTGGATAGAACTGTAAGTCCTGGTTCACAGTTTTGATATAGCCTTTCCTTCAGCTGTCCTTAAAATGACAATCTCTCACATATTTATTTTTAAGGTGCATCAAGGACTAGTAAACATCAAAGTTGAATGCTACAGTTTTCTTATTCTTTAAAAGTTCAGGAACAAAAAATATTTGCCTTCCTAGGGTACAGAGAGTACTCATGGAGGCTATTTGCTGTGTTCATAATTTAGAAAATATTGTTTCAGTAATCAAACTTTAACACTGCTATTTAGAACCAAAGACCATAACAGACATATAACAAAATCCACAGATATTAACAGCATGATAAATCCAGTGATTAACTCTTTGGGATTTTGGTGTTTTGGTTTTGTGTTTGGGGTTTTTTATAGATATATATATATATAAATTATATATTCCTTTATTTAAAAAGAAAAAGTATTCTTGTAATGAAAGTATTACTGTATTGTGAAACAGCATTTGCCTCTCCTTTAATACAATGTAACCCACAAACATATGCTTTGTGTTTCTAAGCATCATTAATAAGGAAGTTGCCTTAAAGCCCATTCAAGTAACGGGTCAGTATTCCTAGATCTGACATACAAAAGGACTTCTAAAACCAAGCTTGTCAATTTTTTTTTGTTTATTTTATATCTATTTTTTGCTCTTGTTCACCCTCCTTTGAAGTTAGTCTTCAAAGCTTCAATATCAATTGGAATGCAGCATTAAGGATTTTACGACACTGTGCTACTTAAACTTTTATTGTTTTGTTGTGAAATCATAATCAGAAGGATTAAGCTCTTGTATTTGGCTTTTTCTTTCCTTTTTTTTTTTTGTAATTTACTCTTTTTTTTTAATTTCCAATTCCAACATGCCATAAATCTGTAGCGTGCCCCTTTCAGTCTTCCAGCATAGACAAAATAATGCAGTTTACACTTAAACATGCTCAAGGAAAAAAATTAACATTCTTTATCATTTTCTAGCAGAGACAGTTAATACTCTCAGGCTACATTAATAGAATCTTTCTGCCATTGTAGAAAGTTTGATAGCACTCTTATTTCAATGTCTGAATTTTTCTCCTTTTTTTGACAAAGACAAATGATTGCCATCAATCAAGATCCAATCGGGTATACACAGAGTCAAGCAAATGCATCACTCTTTACTGGTTTTCCTGCTATTTGTGCAGGCTTTGCTCCATATTATTTTATAGAATGATCAAAAAAGCAGCCATAAGATAGATCATTCACACCCACTGTAAAATTAACTTTCATGAATAATGAGAGTTTTAAACCTCAGATAATGTATATGTTATACAGAAGATATTGCTGGAGTTCATTTCTGGCTAGAGATTATGTAAATGATACTATATGACCTTTATCATTACAAACAGGACATGCAAAACACATATTATTTCATACATCATTCTAAAGCAAGTCACAACCTAAAGGAGAATCAGTCATTTATAATGTTCATGGTGAAGTGCTAAGGTTGCAAGAAAATGATACAAAGCACTTGTGATATTTTTGACTACTCCTTCCCCTTAACCTGTTACTTATGTGCTCTAAACATACTAGAAATAACAAAAATTGAGTTTATCCCCCCTGTTTCTTTACAAGAAAATTAGTATTTTGGTTTTTGATAGAAACATTTATCTCAAGATTAAACTATGCTCATAATATCAACTTAGGTCAAAGTCAATGATACTGAATTAACAGTAATACATACAGCTCTATTTATATAATGGATGAATAAGTAGTTCGATTTTTTTTACATAAAACAATATTTTAAATCACTTTCCTTATGTTATTTCCTTATTACTGAACAATAAGCTAAGCAAAGTTAAATTGCTTAAAGATTTCCTAAAGATAAAAGGTACCCTTCACCATGAAGGCCAGACAGTTGATGCACATATGGAATCAATGACGAACTCTAGGAAAGATCTAGCAAACCAAGAAACCCTCAGACTGCGTTTTTCCAGACTTCTCTTTTCTGCACCAATGAGGAACAAAAAGAGTATGAAATGTGTTTTAAATTTTGAGGCTTACACAGCCCTTAAGTATTTAAGGGCATTTATAAAAATATCTAAATAAATCTATTTATACAAAATTATATATAATTATTTACATTTATCTGCATTGAAATATCAAATAGCCATCAAAGAAATTTCTTTTGCCAAAACAACAAGCCTTTGGTATCAGCAAGCAAAAAACTGAAAAATTCAGTTAAATTGACTCATATAATCCTTATGTCACAAAGTATATTATGCCACAGTTTACCAATTCTTAATTCCCAGTATCTTTCTTACTTACAAACCTTCTGTGTACCAGTTCCTTCCTCCAATCCTAACAGTCATATCTTTCTGACAGAGAGGTTCAGCAGCTTCTGCTGATCCACTGGATCACATCCCAGCTTTAGATGCTGATCACACACCGTGCTTCACATAATGGCAAGAGAGGATTTGGTTTCATCCCTGATTTATTTCACACTCTGGTACTGCTTCTCCAGCACAAGTACACTTGTAACACTTGTCCTTAAATTTCCAGAGTCTTCAGCTTCAATGGAACTATTCCCCTTGTCAATTGGGTGAACAATCCCTTTCACTGCAATCATCTGAAGGACATAAAGGAGGCTAGAAAAGATGACTACAGTTTTCAGAAAAGAATGTCAGAGATAGTATAGGACGTAAATGACACTGGGCATCCCATCTGACTTCTCACACATGGGCACTGATAATGTATTTCTCATCTTCTCAGTACCAAGTAGGAAACCTTGGACTCCAGAACTAATAAGCATCCAGAGAAACACTGGAAGTCAACAGAGATTTTACTCTTTAAATACAGTGTACTACGGTAAGATAATATGAAAACCTGGCAGAGGACACCTATTATTGTAATGTCTTCTGTGTCTCAGTTTGCCATCTGTGAAATGGGAATAATTATGAGTCACTGTAAAAAACTGCTCTGAAGATTTGTGAAGCCAGAATCACTCTAGACAGAATCACTCTAGAAAAGCCCACTGGTTTCTGTATTCAGTACAGAATATAAATCTACTTCAGAGTGTTAGAAACTTTACGCAAAGTGAAGATGAAAATTTTACCTCAGCAAGCAAGAGCTGGGCTACTGACTGAAATCCAAGTGAAACAACATTTGAACAGCTGCTTGGCAGTTGTTGTTCTGTATACTAAACGATAAAATGGTCTCCAGAAAGAAACAGGATGAGATTCTCCAATTAAAAACTGTTTCATAATACATACAGGGTCAAAATATGGTTGAATAAGTAATATAAGTTCTGACCTTCAGTAAGCTTTTGAGCTCCTGACCTTTTAACTTTAACAACTCTGTTAACATAGAGCACTGAGGTGAGGAATAGATGCATCTGTCTACCTGTCCTTCTGCCACTGGAGAGACATAAAAGAAACAAAGGCAGGAAACAGAAAAAGTGGGAAATAATAGAAATTACCTATCATCTGAAGAACCACAGGCAGCTTAAGATTTTGTAGAAATCATGCCCAAAAAATCAGCTTTATGAAAGAAGATGGCTGGATGAATTTTATTATAGAACACTTGCTGCCTGTTTAAGGGAGCAGTTGCCTGCAGCCATCCTGATCTTTGCATGTCGCGTTTTTTAAAACGAATTTGTACAGCAATTTTCTTCAGAAGGGTCACCCCAGGGCAGACATCTCTGTGTGATACTCAGAATTTTAGAACTGCACCTGAACTGCTGTGGCCCTTCTAGGACACACTTTGACAGGACAATACCCTTTTTGAGCCCGCCTGAGAATCACTGAGAAATTCTGCCCCTAACAGACTTCCCAACAGTATCCCCAACACATATACACAGCCACAATGCAATTCAGTAAAAACTACACAACAAAGTAGTACTCTGTAGCCACATGAAAGCTTACAGTTGCATCTTCAGGCTAATACACACAGTTTATACCTACATAACTAGAACAACTTTAGTATTTATTATACACCCAAATGTAGGTAATTTTCCTTTCTCCCCTTCCCTCAGTGGCAGTTCTTTCAGTACTTATGGGATACAGGTACCCTGTATGTCACCTTTTTCTGAAGTCTTTGCTTTCATCAGCTGCAGTTCTTGGCTTCTAAAACCCTCTGTTATTTTCACCCCCATTTCATATCCCCCAGTCGCCTCTTGGTCAAGAGTCCTCCTGGCCATCTTCCTGTCCCTTCCCACCAAGAAGGGAATGTCTTTACACACTTCTCCCCTCTTTCCTTGTCATTTCTTTCAAAAATCTAAAATTGCCCTGTGAAGTTGAGTAGTAGAGGGAACATAGTACAGCAACATGGTATTTATGTTGCCATTGATTACTTTTCTGCTTGTGTTTTTACTAGGTCATTTGAAGCCAACATATGTGCTAATAAGACACCAAAATTTCCACATATCCCTCATTTTCCCCTCTCCAGTTTCCTAATTGCCTGTGAGATACTAGTGTTCTAATTAGTCATGGCTATCATGCTTCTCCATAAAGTAACTTCAGCCCCTCTGCCAGAGTTGCAGTTGAATCCATGGCAACATCATTTACCTTGACCAGCAACACCCAAAGAACAAAGCCAGAAAACTCAATGCTAAAAAGCAGGGTCAGAGTATAGACCAAATAGTGAGAATTGCATTACACAGCATAAGTATATTTTAATTCAACTGATGTGGGAGTAAACAGAACACCTTTCCTTGCCTTCCTTCTCCCTACCATATTCCAAATGCATAAGAGGAAGTGTATCTCCAATGCATAAAGCATTAACATATACTGGGCACTTTCCCTCCAATTCTCACATGCAATTCTGAGAAACTGTCCTGTTTGCATTAGCTAGAAAAATTGCAAATATCCCTTCAAAGATAAAGATATGAATCATTGTCCAATACACGCACCTGAAATAAAAAAAAACCAAATTAAAACAAAATATGGAGTGCAAAAGACATAAGAAGTAAAAATAAAGAAAACAATCAGTTTTACTTCTGAGCTATGTTTTTTATTTCTTAACAATTTCTTCATATTCTTCTTTTCACTAGCATCCTAAATCTTTACTGGCCTCTCAGATAATTTCTTAATATATTAAATGCCTCACAATTATACATATATTTAATACTATTGTGCCATTGCATAATTTATTTAAAAGAAGTTGTGCAGAATTTATCTTGCCTATATTATAAACTTACCATCAGTACAATAAGAGATAAATTAAAGGTAACTATTTTTGTGTTTTGTCTTTAAATTGTATCAAAATATCCCTGCTCCTCCACTTGAGCAGATCAAGGCATCAAGATATTCCAAGGCAAGATAAAAGCACATTAGATTTAAAAGCATGGTCATCTGAAACAAAATTGGCCACAAAGTATGAAACAAATTAATGATGTCATGTAATGACAGTATGCTCCAGCCAATTTACTACTTTTTTTTTTCTTTTTGAAGGTCTTGCCTTCTACTGTTTAAGGAAGAAAAATGTGTACAGTCATCAGTTCTGTTCAAACAGAAAAGCTGCAAAGCCTAGACTCTTACGCAAAAAAAACCACAAAAATAATTTACATAGTAAATTATAACATACCTACAGGACCAACTGAGTACAAAAGTTACCTTGGTCAGGAAGAAATGCATGAGAATTCAATGTCTGGCTTGTTCTTCGACCTAAACAACTTTTAGATTAATGTCTAACAGCACATTCTACATACAGTAAAAATAGCAGTTTATATTTCTCAGTATTTGCTTGCTTCCTTGTTTATATATTTCAGATTTTGGACCAAACAGAAGATATGTAATGACTTAATCCCGAAAACACTTCTCAAATGGTACTATGTGTATATCACGTAATTGAATCAATAAATTTTCATGGCCCAGTGTTTACCTTTCGCTGCAGAATGAACTGTAGTACAAGAGCTGGTTACAGCCATTATACTGCTAATGTGGCAAATACTGTGGAGTCAGTTTGAGTAAACTCTACGAGGTTACAAGGTCAAAATAAAAGACTGCATAATTTATCAGATCAGGCAAATCATTTTGAAAGTACAGAGTTAAGTGCGGCATTAGCCTGAGATTACCGCCTTGCATGAATAAAGGTTAGAATCAATGTTTACTCAGTCATACTATAGATGGCATGTCCTGTATAAACTTCATTCATTTAAAGAAACCCTTCCTGACACTGTCACTGTTTAAAACAGTGGAACATAACTAATACATGTTGTTCTTTCAGGATTACTATCCCAAACCATCTAACGCTGTTGATCCTTCAAAATACCGAGTCCTAGATTATTAAAAAATACCTCAAGCAACATTAGTGCTTGCAGTTTTTTTCTTCCACAAAGTTTGTCGACAGGTTTAGTCACAAAAATAACACAATTACAATATTTTATATGTAAAATAAGCTTACTAAAATATGCTGTGATAAGTTTTCATGGCTTATAAACAAGAAAAAAAATAAAAAAGAAGCCAGGATGAAGGTCACCTAAAACCATTGGCATTTCTGAATTTTTTTGCAAAATTTTACTGCTAGTCTCAATTTCTGACCACTTTTAGCTTTGCCCTCAGCAAACACTCATGTCTTCCTACTGCTGTTTACCAGCTAAAAATTCAGCATAATTTTAGCAAGATTAGCCATATGGGGAACAGAGAATAAAAAAGCAATAAAATCTATGAAAATTGTGAGAATAGATTCTGTGAATGCACAGAACCTCAACTGTTTTAACCTGCTGGGGTTTTTCTCCTGACTTTTGGTTAGTAGAAAGTAGAAGACCAGTGGCATTTGAACTAGTATTTCATCCTCAAATTTATTAAAAAGGAAATCTATGGAGTACGCTTAAACATTTGCATGTTAAACGGTGGAAATGGAAGGCAAAATATGTTTGGGTATGAGAACAGGAAAATGTTTTTAAAAATAAGCAGCAATACTAGGAGGCTGAAATGACAATAGTCTATGATATTGGTGTCTACAATAAGGAGAACACCAATCAGCCTCTATTTCACAGTCAAGGCAGTTTGTATTCACTCAGGAAGAGGAAATTCAAGTGCATATATATATATATTGTGTCAAGGCATTTTCTTCATGGAGCAGCAAGGCCCACGCATCACTCAATTCCCTATTCTCCTGAATGCAGTACTTAACTCCTGAAGAAATACTCTCTCCTGGGGAACACTACTGCAGTGTACCTTACATGAACACAGGAGCCACTCTGGCAATGCCTAGGAAAGGTACACATCATGTTTTGGCTGGTACTCAAACTCTTATGCTGATTGTCTCTTCATGATTTGGCCAGTCCTTCACATGTGTAGGTAACAAGAGTTAGCTGCCAAAATTTATTAGAATACGATGTTAACAGCTTGTTTGCATGTTATATTCCTCAGCAGTAATTAATCTTATTAATATAAACATTATCTGTAATTCATACATACAGAGGAACTGCAACATCATTTAGAACCATCAAGACTGCTACTAGAAGCACACATTTTATTTCATGTATGAATGACAAATAAATAAATCAAGTTCTCAAATGGAAAGACTTGACATTTAGCAACAAATGAAGCAGACAGAAGTATCAAACTACTCCACTATTCACACCCAGATCAACATTAGCACTGAGCATGCAGAGATCACAGCTAAACTTGGTTTAGCAATCCGTAGAGACAGAGGGATGAATGGCTAGTCCTGAAATCTAAATCAGTGTGTCTCTTCCAAAACACAGCATACAGTATACAATAACTGTACAACAACACAGCATGGCAGCTCCCAAACACTTAATTTGGTATCACTGACCATTTTTCGGATGCTGGATTTGCTGAATTGCTGTGTTACTATGACAGGAAAACACAAATTCAGAAACCAACAGTTTTGGTTTTCCATGTTATCTACATCTATTCTGCCAACAAGAAAGTACCCAGGGTATAATAATTCAATTGCAGTTCATAGCCATATACCTATTTTCAGTAACGAAAAGATTGTTCTTCAAATGGGCTAATCTCTACAGTCTGGAGCACTGGACTGTGTTTACAATTACCTTTGAAGATACTCAGTGTCCAAAGTCAGCAGAAAATGACACCAGTGATCAAACTCCTACATCACAAAGATAATGTAATCTCAAAAATATCATACTCGCATTTTTTCCCAAAGTCCTCCTCCTCTAATTACAATGCAATATATTTATTTTTCAAGTGAAAACAGGAGGTACCAGAAAGAAGAAATGATGGTTATTTACATAAAATAATTTTACAAGATGTGATAAACTGCTACTTTTATAAGAGCTTACCAGGAACATCAGGGAAGAAAGAAATCTTGTTTATTATACCACAATAGATAAATAAATCATTTCAGACATATAGAAAGCAGTCACTTTAAATTAGTATATCTGGTGAATTTAACATACAGAACCATATTATCTATATCATCTCAGATACTCTCATTACATTTTCTACTCGTTGAGAGAATAATGATTAATTGCACAAGAAAGCTGAACAAATAAAAAAGAAAAGAGAACACTAAAAATAGGAGAAGATAAGAAGTAAAAGAAGAAATGAATTAAGGAATGACACAGTATCAAAAAGTTGAAGAATGACCAGTCCCAGAAAGTTTCCCTGTACCTCTTCAACTACTCTAACACAAACTGTGGGAGGAAAAAGACATTCAGGGAATATGATGAAAATGTGGTGTTGGCAAACGATTCATAGTTACAGCAGACAGATGTATCAGAAGACTAAGAAATAACCAAGTTCAAAAGAAACCCAATGGGATTAAGGATATGGGTCAAAGAGGGAAAGAGGGATTAAAGAAGAAACATGCCAGAAAGAAAACCTTTACAGTGAGCAGCAACAGAAGCAAGGAAAGAGAACATGCCCCTGAGCAACATTGCTTAGCTGCCTGAAAAGAAAACCAGCTTCATTCGTCTGGGATTTCCTCTCATCAGATAAAAGTGACAGTAGCAGTGCAATCTGATTTTTGTATATAAAGGCACTCACAAGATAACTATGCAAAGGAGAAACATCTGCTCAGCATGCAGCAGACCACCTCTACTCTGGCAGGGGAAAGGTATGATGGGCAAAGGACAAGAACATCAGCAACAGCTGCGATCACTGCAGACTGGAGAGGCTCAATTATCTCTCCTCTAATCACTGTCTCACCCGTGTTAATAGCTATTGTGTGACAGGCAAGGGCCTATAGGTAAGGGGTTATACAGGAGCAAAATTTTTGAGGCTATTATTTAATAGTTTGGAAAAACATTTCAGTAGTCATGCTACAGCCAGGAGGTTGTATATATTCCATATATCTATATATATGTATGGAATACATCGATCTAGTGAAGAGAAATTAAGTGTAAATCCTGCTCTTCTACTGTTCACAAGTAATAAAAAAAACCCTCAGGGCAAGGAGGGGGAGAGAATATTTGAGATTTGCCAGAAATGTAAGCTTTCAGGTCAATTTGTGATGAGTTCAAAAGAATACTGAAAGTCTCAAATACTTTTAATAAAAAGCTTGAATTAACAATGGATATAAGGCACATCCTTTGATTATTACTGCAAAACATTTTTAAAAATATGATTTATTTACTTTTAAGTTGTCTTTGCACATTCCTTTCAAGACCAATACAAAACACAGAAATAATTTTCTTGACTAGTTCATCTCTAAGCATGACTATTTTTCAGGCTTTCATAAACTAGCAAGAACAATTTACCAAAGACTGGTGAAAAAAACCCAAGAGAATACTTTTAAAATGTACATATAACACAGCTGCATGAACTGTGTACCCAAGTGGGCCTCAATTACTGTCTGATCTATTTTAACTCCATTTGCAAGCTATTTGGGATACAAAATAGATGATCTTCATATTTTGCTCATTGTCACCCCAAGGGATTGTAACCAGAACACTAAATAAATAACTGGAAAGAATTCTCTTTTACACCCACTCGTTACTTAAAATTGGCAGAAACCAAATTGATTTTTTTTTCAAAAATTCCAGGAATTTCTGGAATGAAATCAGGCTTGTAAAAAATTAACATTTCCTGCATAATAAAACTACATTAAAAAAATTGTTTAAATCAGGGAATTCAATCCTTCTTTACATGTTAGTTGAAAAAAACCCCTTAAAACTATTTCAAAATCAAAAGAAACATTCCATTCCAAAAGTACAAAAAGCTGTAGGTTTCATTAAATAAAAATACGTTTCTTTGTTTTCCTTTGCACCAAAAAAAAAAAATAAAATAAAATCACAGCTGCATTATTTCATTTAAAAAGTCCTTAGTCAAAGAAGCAACAACTTCAATAGAAAAGGGTTCATATTGAAAATTCCCAGTAGCTCTAACATCAAGTGCCATGGCTTTTATGTTTCCCTTGAGCCAGACTGCAAAATGCCCCTCCTGCCCACACATTTACAGGGTTGATAACAGTGCTCCAAATGCAGCTCAGGCACGTGCCATGCTTTGCTCAGTATATTTTTAGAAGAGCATCTTTCAGAATATACTGCCTGTGTATTCCTGGTACCAGATTATAAAGAAAAAACCTTCAACTAAAGCCTAGATATTAAGCTATGCAATTTATGGTGAAGAATAAGATGCAGTCTTCTAAAATATTGAAGTGTATGAGTAGCAGCCCAAACCAGTATTTTAGAGTCTGCTGGTTTTAGTCTGTGTTCACTGTTCTTTCAAAGTCATCAGGCACCAGTGCTCCAACACTGATAGAAATTGCCTAATAATGCAACTTCTCAATTTGCAAGCAATGTGCTGGGTAAAAAACATACTTTTAAAGCTCTCACTGACTCTGCAGTTCTGAGTGAAAACACAGAATCTGTGCTTTTCTAGAGAAACTGCAATCTGTAGGAATGTCTTTGCTACATCCACTGAACCATTATGGTTGATCTTTCAAGAGTGTGATGGTATCAACAATCAAATTATTTTCTTTTGGAATAAACTCCATATTGCTAAAATAACACTTTGAAGTAACCAGTAATATAATTGTAATGCATTTAAGTGGATTCCAATTTCTCCATAAAATATGCTATACACCTTGCAGTGCTACCATATTGACTTTAAGTTATACCAAATTTTCCAGTGTTTTGTCCTGAGTAGAGAATAACATGAAAAAGATCAGAATAAATCCTATGCTGGAAATATTCTAAGACAAAGAACTACCTCTTCCACTGACCTGAATGGACAAATAAAGGGGAACAGAAGAAAATCTGGAAACAAAGTCAATTCAGTGGTGACAAGACAGTCTCAGCAATTCTCCTTCAACGTTTAAATCCTTCACACAAGTCTCACCAAACAGATACTTGGCCTAATTTTACAAGGCAAAATGAGATACACACACGTGCAGGAATGAGCCTTCCATTTCAAACTACTCTTGTCTTACCAGTACACTATAACAAAAGTAACATAGACTTTCTGCTGTATTTGACAAAGATGAAAGGTGTAAAATGTTAATCACATCAATAAAATGGAAGGGAAAGCTATCTGATTGCACTTGCTTATCATTTTTACTCTAAAATATTTTTGTCATGGCCCAACCTAACTATATACCCACAGCATTATGTCAGCTAGTCATCATTTTAAGAACAGAACGATGCGAGCAATTAATTACTGTAACAGAGAAATGAAATATAATGGCTCTGGAAGCCCAGTGCTAAAATCTCACATACCTCTATCGTCCACCTTTTAATTTTTCTCCCAGTTTGGCTTGTGCAGCACACAATGATGCAGCACAACACACCATCACATACTGAGTTACTTAGTCCTTTATTTAAAATCCTTGACATTGCACAAAAAGTAACCTTTTTTAATAATTTACCGTATTTTCTCCTTGTATGACCAATTTCTATAGCCTGTTTAAACATTTCACACGAAACCTCAAGAGGTGGCTTCTGCCCCACCTACTGTTAATGAATTCAGGTGCTATTATGACTGCCAACCTTGTAATGGTCTATTACTTTTTTCCTTCAGGAACACGAAAACCATTACATATCTCTCTGTTTGCCTTACACCAAACAAACAGCTGCATTAATTATTGCAATTTTACATCTTTACTCTTTGCTTCATAAATATGCACCACTTCTACCAATACATCTTTATCCAAAACACCTTAATAAATCAAGAGGTGACAATATTACAGACTCTTTCTGCTATTTAACATGTTTCAGACATGGAAGACAAAGAAGTATTTCTTTTGTATATCCTGAACATGAAAGAGGGTGTGGACAGGCTAGGTCTTCAGCACTTTATCCACAAATATGTTGGCAATATAATTTTCCTGGGCAGACACAGATTTGCTAAATATTTTTCCAAACATTTGGAGCAATTGAAATAGAAAGAGCTTCATTACCATAGAGGAATGCAAATTTGCAATCAATGTTACTACTATTGCAACAACTGAGTTTGCTCTAGCCTATTAGAAATCAGAGGTAAAATACTGTACACCCAGTATCACTAAATCTGACCTATCAAAGGTATAATACTTTTCAAATAATTAAAAGTGAAAGAAAACCTTAAGGAAAAAAAAAGTGTATCTATTATTACTGTGCCTAAATAGGATTATTCAACCCTCTCGAGATAAAGTTACATATTAAGTGAGGGTCTAAACACTAAGAAAATTTGTGAGAAGAGAAATGCAAATGGCTTCCTAATTATCTACAGCCTATTAACATGCAATCCTGATTACTAGCAATTAAAATCTCCTTAAATTTTATGACAAAAGTTCATTGAAACGTTGAAAATTATATGCTAATTATTGCACTGTAATGCACATGCATAGTGTGCATTCTGACTACAGACACAATAAATAACGGAATATTGTACACAGTGTAACTTGAAACAACTTAAAAATGCAACATGCTGATTTCATATTGCAAAAAACCTCAAAACACTCATTAAGGTATATTAAAGAGTCCTATAAGAAATGGCAGTTGTCAGCGGTATCCTATTGCAAGGTTATCAGAATACACTAAACAGTATTACAAAGTCTAAATAAAGAAATTACTATTTAGATCATAAATAATTTTGCCTGTGTCTATGCTACCAAAAAAAAAAAAAAAATCCATGTTTATCCAACCAGTTAAACATCATTGGGGGGGTATTTTGGAATAAATACTCTTTTGTTCTTGAAGAAAGTACGTTTTCAGTTTCTCCACAGGAATCCAAGACAGTTTGACATTTAGAAACCTACATTTTAAATCAGTACCTATGTAACTCTTCTACTGTACATTGTGAGCAAACAGAAAGTGATAAAACCAGAAAAGTGGAAACCAGAATGCCATCCCAGAACAAGATCACTGATAACTGAGGACTTCTTCAACATCACTGAACTGCCTCATCCTGTGCCTGTTACACTGTGTAGGTTTTCATACCGTGAAATATCACCAAGATTGTACATTCAGTTGTCCTCAGTATCGTGTCTACCATGTGCAAAATTTCACTATGGATGTAAACAAATAGTTCCCAAGTCCCCTGCCTCAGTAAAGGCTGATAAGACATGAGGGAGCTGCATTCAGAAACTTGGAAAACAAGACAGTAAGTTCAGAAGCAATATGTTGACTGTAAATACATGCATCCAAGGACAGAGAAAGAAGACACACAAAACCAGCAAGAGTGTATAAGGATGTAAACAAGAGGGCAGCTATCAGAAAATAAATACACCAACTATGGAGCAGACATAAGAGATTAAAACTAAAGAAGGCTGTGATCACATGCAAACTATACCATATGTATCTTATACACAAAGTATGTGGGCTAGAAAAAAAACACTGGAAGTGTCTCCCAACATTATCATCCCTTTTTTAGCATCAGTTACTCTCCACCACTTACAAGAAACAGGATAGATCAATTTTCCTTAAAAAACATAAGATAATATTACCTTAATCATGATAAATTAGGAAGAACTGTCTCCTGGGAACTCTCTGAATGGGACTCATCTTTCTCCCATTTCTGCTCTATATGTCACACCACCTCTATTTTTGTAGTACTGGTTACTGTATTACTACAACAAGTAATATTCTGGAGCCATCCTGAGGATGAAAAAAGTTCTTCCATAAGCATTTAGGTAAAAACTTAGAACTATTGAGGATGAGTTTCAGAAGAGAACAAACACTAGTCTAGCAACATCTCTTTGTTCTTTTATGACAATCCATTTTCCTTTTAACACTTCAGATCATTTTTAGACACTGAAGCAGTCTAGACATTAGGGGTGTTGAATTAAGCAAGCAATCACACTTGTCATTATTAGCATATTTTCATACATGTAGCCTACCCAACACACTCTTAAAATTACTGTTGTTATTCCTTTAGAGAAGGTTCTTAGATAACCTGCAGCACACAAAGACAGAGTAACTTCTGGGGGACACACAACAGAATAGAAGGGTTTAGAGATAGGGGAGGCCAAGAGCAAAAGAAGGGTCTGAAATAAACTGCTATTTATCTGCACATATTTACATGCACACTGCTACTGAATTTTAATAGGAGGTGGGATCTTTACTTTTAGATTTGGTTTCTTCTAAAGATGACTCAAAAATATAGAAAATATTCAAAATATATACAGTAGATTGCCACAGAGGACATATGACAAAGGGCTCTATTGGTAACTTAATAGAAGCCAGAAAATCTTTTTCCAAAATGCATTATTTAATTTTTAAAAGAAGACTCTGAATGACAGGACAAGCTCAGGTATCTGAAATCCATTTGCAACTACCCTTAGAAAAACCCCAGCTAATATGCTGGAGTTTGAGATGCAAGTCATACATTTGAGATTCGAATGAGGTTGTAGGTCACAAAGCTGTCTCAGCACAGGGTTCAAATATAAACATACATAAACTGGCTTACATGCCAGACTGGAAAGATTTAGTACCTTCTGAAAAATATATAGGGACACCAAAAGCAATATATATAAACCAAAAAGTGGCAATCATAAAGTCCTGAGAGTTTAATATTAATAGAAGGATCTCAAATTTATACATATTTTCCCCTCAGTTTAAAACCCAGATTCCGTTTTGATGAAACTTAAGTTATAACAGGGAAAAAAATCTTTAGATTCCTTTATTATTTAACAATTATTTTGGTCATATTATGGTACTTTAGAAAACATGGTAACAACAGGAAGAACTGAGGGTAATGTACATCCAGAGCCAGTGAAAATGAATACATGTGGTGTTCAGCCTTTGGCTTTTATGTGGCTTTAAGGCTGAGCCTGAAGAGAAATCATTTATACCGGGGTAACAAAGTAATATCGTCAAGATAAGAGTACTTTTACTTTATGCTCAACTTAACAAGAAAATGTGTGCTTTCTAAATAAAAATAGACACAAACAATATTAGTGTTCTTCCTCTCAAAAACACTCCTAAGGAAATACAATGGAAATGGTTAGAGATTCTCTCCTCCCTGGCATGTAAATATACAATCACAGGCTTCAAATTTAATCAACAATTGTATGTAAGTTGAAACAACACTCTTTTCTTTATGTGCCAACTGTGTTCAAAAAGACATATCTAATACTTTCACTCATTGTCATAACTAAAAAGTAGTAGTGCTTCTAGGAGCTTTTGCACTTCATAAATTAAGAGCTGATGCAGGGGAGGGTAGGGAGACAGTTCTCATGCAAGTGGAAGCATCTAGTGTTAACAGATGAAATAAAAAAAAAGGAGCTAAAACATTCACAAATAAAAAATAGTGTTTACCAGGCACATGAAAAACAATGAATTGGCTTTGTGTGTTTTGTTCTCTAGGACACCAGGAAAAAAGATAGATAAAAAGTATACTAGGTGTTCATAAAAGGTAGAACAGTTTTTTAAAGTTAGTCTTACAGTTATTTTTCAAGCCCCTAGTTTTAGACCCTAATGTTTTATGTGCCGTTATTTTGCTTTTACTGCAAAAGGAAGAGCTGGCTCCCAAAGATAAAGGAGATTTTTGGTAAATGGTGAAGGTACAGAAATAAATGACCCACTTGGCTAGTGTGTAATTACACTGGCTGAGATTGTAACAATCTATCACATGAAGGAGGATGACACCACGCTAAGGGGTTAGTCAAAGGAGATAGCCTTTGACTAACTACTGGACACAGGCGATCGATACTCCACAGATATTGTTCTCTCAAAAAAACAATTGAGTTCTAAAAAAAAGTTTGAAAATAGATTCCTCCTCTCCTCCCAGATACCGATCAGAGACTCATCTTGACCTTATTCTGGAAAAGCAATGCTTTCTTAAACAGGTATATGGAACAAATAAATCCTTCAGTCTCCTGAAAAGCATTTTTACATACAGGAGTTTTGCTCTGTGATAATTTTTCAGGGTTTTTTTTGTTGTTGTTGTTGTTTGGAAGAGCTTCACTAATCAACAAATCAGAAAGCACATATTCATGGAGAATAAGCCTGCCATTACATGCTTTGCATCTCTCATTAACAATATAAAGAAATCCAATAATGTTCTCATTGGAAGGAAGGCAGAGGGCTTAGACTGCGAGGATGTAAGCAATCACAGAGTTTGCACTGAACTAAAAGCCAATTTATTCATCACAACATTCTGTTGTGATGAATATACTCCATGTTACACAAAATACTCTTTTGCAATATTCAAGTTTAGAATTATATATATATATATATATATATATATATATATATATATATATCGCCTTTAGCTGGGAGAACAGTGACTTTCCAACTATGTATGAGTACCCCAGGGGGTGCACTCTCAACAAGTTTGCATGTGACACCAAACTGGGGGGATCCAGTCAGATCCAAGGAAAGCCCTGCTGTTCAAAGGGGCCTAGGCAGGATGGAGGCTGATGGGAACCTTGTGACATTCAAAGGCAAACGCAAAGCCCTACACCTGGGAAGTAATCACTCCTTACACCTTCCCTACACCTGGGAAGTAATCATCCCTTACAAGAATACAGGCTGGGAATGACTGGATGGGGAGCAGGGCTGCTGAACAAGCCCTGGAGAATCCTCGGGATACGAACAGCATCCTGGGCTGCACCGAGGGAACACAACTGGAACACTGAGAGAAATTCTATCCATATAGTCAGGATTCCTTCTAGATAGTCTGCATCCCTCAAACAGGAAAAATATAGATAAACTGAAATGGTGCAGCAGAGGGACCTCGAGGTGGTTCGGGACTGGAGCACTTGCCATGTGAGGAAACTGGGATTGCTGACTGGAGAAGAAGAGGTTTCAGAAAGACCTAATAGCACCTGCCAATACATCAAGAAGATGGAGTTAGGCTCTTTAGAGCGGCTTGTGGGAGCAAGATGAGAAACAATAGACATGAATTGAGAAAGAAGTTCCAGCAGTACAGGATTTTATTTTAATTTTTGTTAGCTATTACAACAGGCTATTAGAACACCCAAAAAGGCTGTGTAAGTTCCATCCACCCAACTGGATAAGGCCTAACTTTATGAAGCCTTAGCAACTGATCTGATCTCACAGCTGATCCTGTTTCAGCTGGGTGACCTCCTACAATCCCTTCCGTTGTGAATTATTGCATGATTTCATTAGGAATTTTAATACTAATAGAAAATATTTTTGAGGGGAAAAAAATTTAACATTTTGAACTAAATTGGACTATAATGCCTCCTGCAACAAAGGAAGCTACAGTTTGGGGATTTAAGAATTATGAGAATGTTTGACTGACTCCTGTTTTCCCCAACCATAACAAATTTTACCAGAATATGGGGAGTGTTCAGCAACCTTCTGTATCAAAAATACATGAGATTATACACACATAGGATAAGAAAGTATTTCATATTATATAACCCCAAATGGCATTTTGAAAAAAGAGTAGGCTAAGTCATGTACTGAAAAACTCAATGACAGATTTTGCATTTAATCTTGGCAAAAATTTCATTACTAATTACAGCACACTGATCTATGCCATAATGAATTCAACATCAATCTAGAATGTAAGACAGGAATATAAAAACTGATATTTCACCCAAAAACCTGGTAACATCATTAAGTATTTATCATGCATATTCACATTTTACCCATTTTACTGCTTTCTGAAACAACTGTACAATTTATGTCTTTATATTAAAAATAAATCCAAAGAGAAACATGGGTAAACCAGCATGTTGCTGTGCATTCATAAGAACCTAATAACAAAATACCAAAATCAGACTTATGTTAGAGATATTTCATAAGAGACAAGCTACAGGTGACAATGCATCCTCCTAACTAATTTATATTAATGAAAATGACAATGGGAAAGCATAAAAAATTCATTTTATTATGACAATAGTAAAGAATGTATTGGTTTCAATTTTATGCTGTGTCTGTTTTCAGGAACTATAATTTGGAATTTAGAGGAATAGCAACTGGAGTCCACATTTCTAGGTTGCAAACGGGAAGTATGAGGGAAGAACAAAGAAGGAAAAGATGGAAAAGCTAACTAGGTACAATCTGCATAGCTGTTGTTCACTAGCAAGGTGTACTGCAAGAACTAGAAAAATACTGAACACTTACAAAGAACATTAAAGATACCTGCTACTCTGAAAAAACCCCAGCACTTGAGAGTGAAGGCAAAGCCTGCCTTCTGTCCATATCTTTATGGTTCCTTCAGCACCTAAAGCTACTGGTGAGGGGAACCCACAGAAACCCCAGGAGGGAACACCTGGGGCAGAAGCTGATGTAAATGAAGCAGCACTGAAATGTGTCTATCACACAGAAGACGTGCTGTTGTTCCATCAGGAGGGATTAAACTGGGACATCAGTCACAAATGTTTGTGTACTTCCAAACAAAGATTTTGACTGCTTTGTTTTGCCTAGGATTTCACAGTAAAATAGACAGCCACTGTTAATTTTATGCTTTACAGTAACATCTTTTCAGTAGTGCAGGCAGAGCTGTAGAAAAGCACACCAACAACAAAAGAAACCCATGTTTTCTCCTAACCTGTTAGCTACAAGCAGGTTCTCCTCCTTTCCTCACTCCTGTCCATGTTGCTCCACAGGAGGTGAAAACAAACTAACACATTATACCCTTCTTGCTTCATATATGTCCAGGTAGTTGGAAAAAAGTCAAAGCTGGCTTCAAAATACAAACCAAGAAGTGTTGTCTGTACATGATGCAGAGTCTCCACCTCTCCAATCGACCAGTAATCCTGAAAAAAAAGTCCCTAAAGAGCTATCCAGGCTTAGCAAGGCTGGAAAAGTAAGGGACAAGCCAAAAAAAGTAGGCTTATTTTTAACCATAACTGTCATCATAGGTGGATTAAAGGCTTGAATTGTAACAGCAAAAAGGCCATGTAACTTTAAAATAAATGTAATCAATTAAATAGATAAACATCACAAAGACAATCTCAAGTGAAGCCATAGTTCACATAGTGTGTTAGCATGAAACCATTTATATGTCTGTAACACAGCAAACAGAAAGGCAGACATCAGCAAACACACTGCTAAGAAGACACAAAGAGAATATGCTCATTCAGAAAGAATATTCTGAAAATCACCTCCTTTGGTTAAGATGAGGGTATTAATTGAATTCTAGCATGTATTACTTTTCTATACAACAGGAAAACAGACTACTACGTAGCAAAGGATGTGAAAAGCTAACTCAGCTTCCCTTCTGTTCCCTTGAAACTTCTCCAATGCTCCACTAAAAAGATACTGTCTAAATTTAAACTTTAGCTAGGATAAATCAAAATTTTGCTAAGCAGTCTTTACTAGCTATATAATAAAGACCAAAAATTTTAGGACAGCAAAAGATTCTAGTCCTGTACTTGAACCAGAACATCTGACCTGCACTGACAGAACTCAAACACCTCCCCTCGCCCCAGCTGCCTCAACTCCTTGGGGAAAGGGATGCTAAAATACTACCACATAAAATTTCTCTGTTTCCACTCTGTGTTTTGAACTTATTCCATTAGAATATCAGAGCAAAAGATATGAGAGCAATGGAGATTCTGGCTAGTGTGTTAGAACCAGAGTACTTCTTTCCACAGAATAAATTAGGTGATACAGATACCCCATTATCTAACACTATATTACTAATCTGAATGACAAATTTTAGCATTCATACAGCAAAAATCAAAATGAGTTTATAATTCAGGCATACCCTGAGACTAAAAGAACAACAGCTGTAGGTGTGTGTTTAATGTTTTCATGTTTTCTAACTTTTGCAGTTACACTCTTGATTTTTTGTAATTCACTGTGCTGACCAACTTCTCATTCTTTTATGCTGATTCTGGACTAAGGATTTCACGACATTATAAACTGTTAAATAATACTAAGAAAAAATTCAGCTGCTGATAACACACTATATTTATTTTTAAACATCAGCTGGACCTCCTGGAAGGATCAGACATCAGAAAATATTTTTTAAGTTTTTCCTCCTCTCAGTAAAGATTGATTTCACCAAATACAAACAATAGAATTCTGTACTATTTAATGTGAAGTTTCCTGCCATTCCTTGCTTCCTCATAATAGGCTGCAATAATAAAATCTGAAAGTTAGGTTTGCAGCACCCTGACGGCCGCTAGTTAGTTCAGAAGCAGGAATTACAAGAATCTGCATTACTATAACATTCACTTATTCAGCAATTCCAAAAACCCCACACTTTTAAGTATATATATAATAATCAGAGAACATTAGGAACTCTCACATATATAATGTTGAAGCAGGAAATTACCAGGCACATGCAGTAGGTGACTAAAACAAATGTAAAAAAATTAGAATATCAGATTCTTTTTATTTCTTCACTCCAGTGACTACAGAATTTTTTCTAACATCTCATATGGAAATTATCTGTGTCAGATTACAGCCCTAAAAAGATTTTTGTCATGTAATTGCTGAAAATATTTTTATATGTGTGTGTGTTATATTTTAACAGAACCTCAAAAACTTCAACATTAATAACATTTGAAAGGTCACACAGTCAAGTACCACAGCATATGAAAAATTTTACCAACTCCACTATACATTCAGCTATTCATACATATGCCATATTACTGTTATTCTTGTTAATCTCAGCAACATTTAGCCTCTGAAAAGTAAATGTTATTGTAAAATAACTTAGTAATGATTCCTCTCACTTCTGTTTCCCACAACACTTCAGTTTTCTTTCAGATTCATCAGTTTAGAACCTCTTTGCAGTACTGGACTTGCCTACAATACACAGTACTACAGCATGAAACATCAAAGAAAACATTAACAAAATAAAATTTTTCAAAATTTAGATTCAGAAATATTTTTTCATTATTGTAATCTGTCATTCTTTCCTAGGTCCACTTATTTTACAGTTTATTTTTAAGTAAATCTTTAACTACCTAAAGCAGAAGCAAAAAATAACGTAGAATGATTTCTAAGTAATCATTCTAAAGCATTAAACAGCAACATAAACTCCAGAAACAGTAAAATTTAACACCTACTATTACTCTGCCTAGAGATTTTGACTGTTTATTCTCTGAAAACTTTCTCCTCACTAGGTTGTTGAGACACTACCTCTTTGAACCTTATCACTCTACCCCACCCTTCACCCTTTCATTTAAGTCTATCATACTGACAAGGTGTACCAGTGAACTGGTGTGTAACATAAGCCCCAGCATGAATACAGAAATATCAAACTGTGATTTTGGTTACTGACCAGTCCAGCCTGCATGCCTTGCATGCTTCTGAGGATCTACATGAGTCAAGAGTATGAAAAAATACAATTTTTGACCAACACTGTCAACAGCCTGGTCTGTTGATGCAGTTACACTGGGAAAAGTGACCTTCTGCAGAGGTGTTCTGATTTGTTTAGGGAGCTGCCTTAAGTTAAAGCAACAAAACTCCTAATTTCTGGTATAACCTAGAGAGAGATTCATGCAATAAAATTATCCCAAGCATCAAGTAGATGAAGGTACAGGGTTTCTGAAGAGACAGAACAATACGACCTGGCCTTACAATACAGAAAGCCCACATCAAATTTTGCTTGCTCTTCCTGATAAAAACCTATTGAATGACCGTCTGCTTGAAATGTACAGAAAAGAAACACTGCAAAAATAATAAAAGATATGACTTTTGTTAAGCTATTAAAGAAAAAATAATTTAACTATCACCACGTTTTTCCTAGCACAAGTTTCATGTCCGCTACTTACACTTTAATAGTATACAGCATGTACACTGTTTTCAAAGATTTTGTGTAATTATATTGTACCTCTTATCTCTGTCTACACATAGAACACAAAGCATCTGGTAAATTACCTATACCAGTTCGAGCAAACCAGCTAATTCATCTTTGCACTAGCAAGGGAAGGCTTTTTGACAGCATAACAGCAATACTAAGTATACTAAAAGTTGGAGGAGGGAAGGCTTTGTTTTAATGTCATTTCTACAATGATAGCTAATAAAATGTAGAACATAATTCAGGGGGAAAAAAGGAAAAAAACATCCCTAGGCATGATCCATTTCATTTGAGTAGCATATTTTATTATATTTGTAGGGTGGGATAGGATCTCTCTCCCTCCTCTTTACATTTTGAGGATTAGTCATTATCTCTAAATTGACAAACCTTTTCCTGTTCAAGCATAGCTTTGTGTTCTCCTCACTCTGCAGTGGCTTCAAAGACCTCAATTTTGACTGTATTTCTCTCATTTATGACCCTACTTAAGTAATCACTTTAGCAGGTCTATACTAACTTGCAACTCTCCTCTCCTGCCACCTATTTTAATCTTTTTCCCCCATGCACCACCTCTTCAAACTCCTGTTGGTAAACACTTCTGAAACTAAATTCTTTACCTCTCATTCTTTGTCCTTTACAACTTTTTCACCACTGTCAAAACTAGTTCCTCCCCATGACAGAGCTCTGAATTAAGTGCATTTTGTTCCCAACCACCATACACGTCAAAATGGACATCTGATTGCAATCTCAATATGGGCAAAGATGAAAATATTCTGCATACAAAAACTAAAAAATTCCATTTGTCTATTTTCATACAGGATTCATTTTAATCCTTATGTAACCCAGGTACATTGTTGTGTCTTTTTCTCAGTGAAACCTCTTCAATGTCTATGTTTGCATATGCAAGTCATGTTTCTCTCTGAGCACTGGTACAGGCCGTGGAAGATGAAAACAAAATTCTTTCCTCAATTCTTTGATTTGAGATGAAAAAACTACTTACTACCTTTCTCCCAAGAGAAAATTTCCAAAAGCTCTTTCTATGTAATTTGAAGACCTGCCTTCTCACATTATAGGCAGGTAATCCACCCATCAGTTTAATAGAGATTGAGCATCAAACTACTTCTTCCTTCCTTGTACCCATTAAGAGCAAGAAGCTCTTCATCAAAAGGTCTCAGTGCTATAAGGAAGTTTTTGGACACAACAACAACAAATATATTATCAAACCAGTATTTAGCTGGAAATCCTAATCAGCTTAAATTTGGGCCCGGTTTTTAAATGCAGTCCTTGTATATCTGTTTAGTTTGCTTTGGGAGGTTAATACAGTTTAGCCTCTAAAGTTCTCACCTTAACCTTTGAGATACGTTTTAAGGAATCTTTTTGTACAGAGACATTTTGCCCTTGAAGCTTTGTAGGCTCTAAATCCCAACACTCTCCTTGAAGAAACTGTTCATAAAGTTAAGTCTGATCCACACTCACTCTTCATGATAGAGTCAAACTCCAGAAATGTTTGAAGTTAAGAAAATCCTAGGGTGCCTCTGCATTTAACCTTGCTGACCTCACTAACCATATTCTTTGGCGTACAAATTTCAGCTTTTTGACCTGAGAACCTTAAGCAGAGACTTAGGTTTGTTGGATGAG